>NW_019396929.1:369214-434631 GCF_000591075.1 Eurytemora carolleeae | reverse complement strand
GGGGGGGGGGTGGGGGATTTTGAATGTAAATACAAAAGATTTGGTTTATTGGAGAAGAGGCTTAAGTATAAGATACATTAAAGCAGCAAAGAAACAGCAAACTATTTTTTTATGTTCTTCACTCTTCAGTTTAAGATTTTAAAAGTGTCATAGCTTTGAGTTCTAGGGGAGGCACTACCCCCTTGCCCCCGCCCTGTATACGCCCTTGCTTTTCGCAACAAAAATGTGAAAATAAGTTTCACAGTATTTTTATATAATTCAATGTTATTATTTCTATATTTATTTATCAGTTTTTTTCTAACATTCTTCATGAAAGTATAAATTTGGGCCTAAAATGTAGAATTAAATAAGAAATTAGGGGAAATTTAATGCATTTTTGATTTTTAAGTATTGAATAGGTTAAAATATACTGTCCTGCTGATGTCCAATTTTTAATTCTGAAAATGACAAGGAATTGACTTGAAGTTGATTAGTTGCTAGAACTGGTGGATTGTTTTAATGTTAAAAATAAGTCATAAACGATCTGAAATTGATGACAAAAATTTATTTCAAATACTGAAAAATTGAAATATTTCAAATATTAAAATAATTTTTCAAGTCTAATCTTGTAATTTTGTAAATTTTTTTTTTCGAATTATAAATGAAATCAGGGAAACATAATAAAATCAATAAAACTAATTTTGAGAAACAAACCTTAAAACGTACTTTAAAAACATAAAAATAATGAAATATTTTCAGGGAGTTTTTTCGCATTAACTGGATTAGTTATAGGTATTATTATCAATATTATTTTTGTTTTTACATTTATTATTATTATTATTATTATTATTATTATTATTATTATTATTATTATTATTATTATTATTATTATTGTTATCATCATAATCAATATTATTATATAATCTGTAACATACGAATTTTAACGCTTTATTCAACAAAACATTTGCATTTAAAAAAAATATCATAGAAATAATCATTTTTTTATTATTTTCATTATCTCCATTTTTCTTACATTTTTAACTTTAATTAGGGTAGACTTTGTTTTTTCAATCTTTTAAATATTGTCATTGCNTTATTATTATTATCATTATTATTATTATTATTATTATTATTATTATTATTATTATTATTACTATTACTATAACTATCATTATTGTAATAATCCCAGGACTATGCTCTGTATTTTTGGATCAGTATGATCTAGATTTTGAACCTATTGGTGACCTGAATACTCTTGTTGAAGGGTTTAACCAGTTCTCAGGAGGAATCAGGTAAGCTGCTGATTCTCATACAAAAGTTACCACTCTTCACTAATTTTTGAAAAAAATTTTAGTATTGATATTTTTATGCTATCAAATTCATATTTCGAATACTTAAGATTGAATTCTCAAATACTTTGTTTTTAATCATAACTTCTCTTATTAAAGAACTATTGAGAATTATAAAAATGTTTTGAATATTTCTAATATTTTTATAAGTTTTCATTTCTTCTTCTTGTTTAAAACTCAAAACTAGATGCGCTACAAGGTTGTCTAACCAGAGCTGAAAACTTTATAATGGAATATCCATAATCCCGATTACTTAATCTGAGTATCCAATCTTAAACCGTTCTTTCTTGGATATAGTGGAGAAAAATCAAAAACCGGTTTTTTAAAATTAGAGAATTTCTGTTTCTGTATATTAATCTTAAATGGCGCGCAAAATTCCAAATTTATCGGCTACTTATATGCGACTCTGATTGGTTGAATTTTTTACACTTTTCAGGATACAAGTGCAAGATTTAGGTTAGCCTTGATATTACGAAAAAGAGAGGATCAAGCATTAATCTCAATATCCACCATTCTAAAGTTTTCAGCTCAGTATAAATGTCTAATTCATTTTTACCGCCCCTATAGTGTAATACCATCCTTCGTTTATTTTTCATAACTTTCCTAACTTTGATATATTTATGCTATCAAATGGTTACATATTCAGAACTTGTTTGTTACTTAAAGATGCTTTAGAAAGATATTATGATTGTAAGATATTAAAATACTAGACTTTTAGGGCGCTTCGCGCCCATCTTCTTTCTCAATTGTGAACATGTTCTTAATGTAACATTGAAAAATAAAGAAAAAAAAATTTCGCGGATTTTATAAAAAAGATTCGCGAATTTTCAAGATTTTATATTTTTTACAAAATTAGAAAGCTTTTCAACAAATTTTTTTAAAATTTTCATCATTCATAAAACTTCCCTAGGGTAATGGAGGGGAGGAAGGCCAACAACATCAATCTCTAGTCCGAACCACATTCTCCTCATTTTCTCTTCCAAACCACCTCGAAATCCTCGTCCTTTCAATATTATTTTTTTTAAGTGTCCGATCCTTGAAAATAAATACATTTTTTAAAAATATGGCGACGTTCTAGGTTAGACTGTAGCATGTTTTGTTTAGGAAGGTGGAGGAAGTTTTGAGAAATGTGATAAAAGAGTTTGATTTTGAGGTCACTTGTGAACATATTTATACCTCTATAGCATCAGGTATCATATTTACATTCATAGACCGTCATAAGTTTTTTGATATTTCTAAAGAAACTTCTTTTTATTTTTAATTCAAGGTAAATTAATAGCCCTGAAATATGAATGCAATTGATATATTAATATTAAACTCATTTCTACGCGGCATTTGATCTTAAATATGTAATACGACATTATACAAAACTCTTGCTATGTATTCATATATCTGGGTTTCACTGGAGGAAATAAATTTTTGCCACAAACTCTAATTTGTTCATCCCTATATCTATGAAAATCAATGTCGTAGAACCTTGATATTTGAAATTATGAATTCTGTTTATATCAAATAATGTAAGTATGAACTATTAAAGGGTTACACCTTCAGGTTTCAAAGATAAAGGGACTGTGCGGCAAACATTAAGTTCAAAAGAAAAATTAAACAATTTAAAAAAGAAACATTTTTATCAGTCGTGACTTGAAATTATGTCGACATTTTGGTTAAACAAATGACCAGATATTATTAACAGCGAGACATGGTTGAGCCACCAGACGTGGTTCAATTACTTCTCTTTGCTTGCACCGGTGCACGAGATAATTGGTTGGAACTGTACGTCTGCGCGGGTTAGCTTCTTCATTCATAAAATCTGACCCAAAAAGTAAAAATAATTATATTATGTTATCCTACCACCCGGCCACTAACATAAATTTCACCAGAAGGGGATCAATTCTTTGGTGTACCGTCCCGCTTTGCCGTGTACAGTCTTTATGTGCAAAGTACAGCTTGTTCTAGCTGCTTAAAAGTCGGCCCGGAGTTTACACGTACGCGCAACTCGCGTAACGTTGTACATAAGAAAACCAAATCAGACTGTTAGGAACGTCATACCCCCACACTCTAATCCCAAAATGAATGTACAGAGTCTATTTCAAACTTTCAGTTAAAAATGTCTGGAATTCTTGTATTAAACTCTTAATTAGAAAATTAATTAGCTTCAAGTTCCAAGTTCCAAATCTAAATTACAAAATATATTTGCAACAGTTTGCAAACATCTGTAAAAACATTCTGAACATTCTGAATTCTGGTTCTTGGCAGAGTTGTAAATAATTTAGGAAAAAATTGAAAACTTTTTTTCCGACAGAGAACGTTAGTAAATTAAGTTATTAGAAAAAAATAAAGAAAATAAGTTCTTTTAGGTTTTATTTAATCCTCTACAGACCACTTTTGTTTTTTAGGGACTCTGGCAGGAATATTTTTGAGCCTCGTTCCAGGTATTATTTTTAAAATATTTTTTCAAGTTGTGTTTTAAAAATTCTTAAATCTTAACCGAAAAAGGCAATATAAATTTTAATTAATATAAAATAGAAATTCCTAGAATATGTTTTTAGAATTAAAGTTAAAAAATTCTAAACCTAAATATCTGTTTAGGAGCCAGCTCTGCAGCAGCTATAGGGTCTAAAACTGCTATTTACACCGTTAAGGTAAAACTTTTTTACTTTTTTCAAAATAAAATCTTACTCCCCTTCCTCTCATTCCTTCCCCCCCCTTATCCTTCCATTCTTCCCCCTTCCTTCCCCTCATATCCTTCCATTCTTCCCCCTTCCTTCCCCCCATATCCTTCTATTCTTCCCCCTTCCTTCCCCCCATATCCTTCCATTCTTCCCCCCATCCTTCCATTCTTCCCTCCCCCATATCCTTCCATTCTTCCCCTTTCCTTCCCCATATCCCCCCAAATCGAGGAAAGTTTGGACACAAGTAAGGGTGATCAAGTTTTTGAAAACGTGCTTCTCTGCTTTGTAATCTGAGCCGGGAACTTTGAATTGCAGATTTCGAGATTAATTATTGATTTCGATCTTTTGTTAATCTCCAAATTTATTTAATCTTTATTTGATATATCGTATGGTATTCGCACCCCGGAGGAATAACTTAAATGAAGAGATTAAGAAGCATTAATCCTCAAATTGATCAAGTCTGCGGGATTATGAATATTCAACGCAAAAGTTCCTGCAGCTCAGTTTAAATTAGTTTTTCTAAATAATTGTTTTGAATTCAAACCCTCTAGTCTCGTGATCTGGACTGGCTAAAAAATTGCACTTCTTTTGCAAAATTCTAAACTCAAGAAAATGTTTTTAAAAAACGAGAGTTTAAATTTGCATTGATTCTAACTTTTCTCAGATCAAATGACATTCCTTTGGTGAGAAAGATTCAAGGGTTTAAATTTTTAGAAAAAAGTATCATTTACTCTCAGAAAACGCTCAAAGGCTTTTTAAACATAAATTTGAGCTACCTCCCTGAACTACCTAATGCCGGTTCAAATCTAAACCACCGATTCAAAGTTTAAGATTAAGCAAGAATTTAAATTGGTGATTAAAATTTGAACAGACGACGGTAGGCAGGTTAGCGACCCCCACAAACACATTAAATACGGTCTATGAAACATGAAGAACAACAATTACATGCACTGTGCAATGTGCAATGTGCAATGTGCACATGCAGCACAGACTCATTTCACGCTGTTAAGTTGATTTTTCAGCAATTGGTAAAATAATTTGCTATTTAACAATATCAAATACAAAAAATGATGAAATGTCGTCTTCATATTCCACAAATTTACGTGTCTTTCTGTATTCAGGTTGGAAGTGCTCTAAGTAAACTTGCAAAGTTGCTGAAGACGACAGCTAAAAAGCTGTGGGATATCCAGAAAATTATCAGACGTGTGACAAAGCTTACTTTTGGAGCTTTCAAAACTTTTACCGTTGGTAATTAATATTTTAATAACATTTTTTTTCTTGTATTTTCGAAAACACATTGAATTGCATTTGCTAAAATATTTTCGATTTTATTGAGAAACTGGGTCTTCCCCAAATAATAATACTTTGGTAGGCAATTATATCAATATAATGAAGATAACTTTTGATTTAAATTTTGAATTATGAAGCTATCTAACAGCATGGATACACAAAAACAAAGCTGTCGATTAAAAAAGCTTCTCTTTAATTACTTGTAAACTTGTAATTCGAAAAAGCTTGTTAACAATTATGATTAAATAGGTCGTCTTCATTAAATGGATATAATCGCCTACCACCATACCAAAATATTGACTAATTAAGAAACAAAAAAAAACACTTTTACAACTAATATGATGAAGCTAATATTTAAGTTTTTTGTTGCAACTTTCAAAGAAGGATTGCAACTTTCTAAATTAAAAAGAATTGAGTCATTCCACAAACTTAAATAGTGTAAACCTTTGATATTTCAAATTTAGATGATTTGATCTGACAGAATTCTAGTTTAAAACTTAACATCATATGTTTACGATATCAGATGGAAAAAGAAGGGATTTGAAAATAAGAATTTTCCGCAAACAACCTTTTAGATAAAAAGATGAGCATTTAGAAAAGTATTTTTTTTTTTTAAATTAATAAATTAATATATATTTTCATTTCTAGGATCTTCTTCCTTCACTCTTCTCAAACTTCTCCCGTTTCTTCCTCCAGTTGTCATAGGAAACAAATATTCAATTTGATAAACTAAAATAACTGATCACGCAATAAAACAATCTTGATATTAAAAGGACTGTAAGCGTAATTTCAAGTAACCCTTCATATAAATATGACAAAGCCCTTGAACACTCTGTTAAATCAAGTTTGAATTAGATATCCATGTTTTTGTGCATTTAAACTGTTTATTATCATTTCTGGTCTCTCTACCAAAGTGACAGTATTGCATATAAGAAACAATGGAGAAATTATCAGAGGAAAGAAAAAGAATAATCACATTAAGGATTCAATGGTAACGTTTTAGCTACGCTCGGTTTGATCGATAACTAGTTTAAATAACTACTTTATTAACTTGACTAAAAAACTATATAAATTTACTTTGGAAAATCATATATCTTAAATCAGGTGACGTGGCAGGAAATCCAAGAGCAGCTTGCCGCGTTCTAATATCCGGCTTCAGGTTGAATCGTCTTCCGCCACAACGTTATTTATTTTAAATAGATTCTATTACGTCATAAGTGTCAACTTAGTTTTTGTGTCCGAAAAAATTATTAAAAATAGTGATAATTTTAGGATAAAGTGTCTATCTTACAGAAAAAAGTGCAATTTTATGTGTTCTTTATTTTCTGTTTTTACACTTTTTTATTTAATCTTGGAAAACATGTCAACTAATGTGAGAAAACTTCGTTTTTCTTGTTATATTTGTCACTGGTAAGTGGTGACGTCGTGTATAATAGGTCCATTTCTCTGTTGCCACCTAATATAATTTGTACTGGATAATCTACTTGGGACATTGCTATCTTTGCATAGAGGTTGACTTAATATTACGCTTACAGCAGGCGCGCAACTAGAGTTTTTGAAGGAAATATTTGGCGCGAAGCGCGAAATGTTTTTTTGCCCCCCCCCCTAAACTTTTTTTTTTTTTTAATCTGACACATCACACAAGATTTGCGGTGAACATGTAAAATTAATTAAATAGTTGTACTACAGAATATCGATTGAACTATAAGCTCAATAGGAGCGTTCAATTAATATTTTTCTTATTTTACGATCAGCTCTTAAATTTTCTCAGGGTGGATTATCATTCCGCAAAAATTTCCAACTTTTTTCTATAATTTAAAAAAAATCTTTAGAAACTTTTTATATACGTACACCGTTGTAAAATTTAAGAATTTTTTTTGTTGAATTTTTCCAATTTTAATATTAAACACTGTATCTTAGAAGCCCTTTTGATAATAGAAGAAAACAAATTTCTAAGAATATCTCTTTAAAAGAAAAATTATATTTTTAGAATGCTTCCAAAAACACATTATACAGTAGAGTTTTGTTCAGTATACAGAGGCGAGTTTTGTTCGCTTGAAATCGACTAATTTGTATTTTCATTTAAAGGGACTGTCCTTGTATTTTCATTTAAAGGGACTGTCCTTGTATTTTCATTTAAAGGGACTGTCCTTGTATTTTCATTTAAAGAGAATGTCCTTATATTTTCATTTGAATGGAATGTCCTTGTATTTTCATTTAAAGGGACTGTCTTTGTATTTTCATTAAAAGGGACGCTGGGTTTATAGGTTCTCAAATTCAAAAAGATCTGGAACTGACGACATTTGTGCGAATTTAAATATTCTGTTGTGGTGCGTGGAGAGCCTATCTTATATTTGTATTAATCAATTCAACACAATTTTAGACATCAAAACCAATTTTAAAATATGTTATACATAAACACATGCGCATTGTCGTTTTCTTTCAAATTATCAAACAATCATAGACATAGATCATTTTTAATATGTTTGTCCATTTAAAATACTTTAAAAGATATAATTGTCAAAACATTAGTTTTGATGTCTAAAATTGTTAAGATATGGTGTAAACACACACGATATTATTGTGATTAATTTTTTGATTGAATTAAAATAGAATTAAATATTTGTTTCTTGCCAGGGATTTATATCATTTTCTCAGCTTTCTGGCCTCAAAGAATTCTTTTCTTCTCCGCTAAACAAAGAAGAAAATTCATCAATGGACAGGTTAGTGGATTTCATCAATGGACAGGTTAGTGGAATTCATCAATGAACAGGTTAGTGGAATTCATCAATGGACAGGTAAGTGGAATTCATCAATGGACAGGTTAGTGGAATTCATCAATGGACAGGTTAGTGGAATTCATCATGGACAGGTTAGTGGAATTCATCAATGGGCAGGTTAGTGGAATTCATCAATGGGCAGGTTAGTGGAATTTATCAATGGACAGGTTAGTGGAATTCATCAATGAACAGGTTAGTGGAATTCATCAATGGACAGGTTAGTGGAAGTCATCAATGGGCAGGTTAGTGGAATTCATCAATGGACAGGTTAGTGGAAGTCATCAATGGGCAGGTTAGTGGAATTCATCAATGGGCAGGTTAGTGGAATTTATCAATGGACAGGTTAGTGGATTTCATCAATGGACAGGTTAGTGGAAGTCATCAATGGACATGTTAGTGGAAGGGAGTGGAATGAGAGGGGNGACCTTTTATAGTTTCTAATATTAAAATTAGACCTTTTATAGTTTCTAATATTAAAATTAGACCTTTTATAGTTTCTAATATTAAAATTAGACCTTTTATAGTTTCTAATATTAAAATTAGACCTTTTATAGTTTCTAATATTAAAATTAGACCTTTTATAGTTTCTAATATTAAAATTAGACCTTTTATAGTTTCTAATATTAAAATTAGACCTTTTATGGTTTCTAATAAAAACATTAGACATTTATTTAGTTTCTAATAATAAAATTAGACATTTTTACAGTTTCTAAAAATAATAATAGACATTTTTCTAATTTATAATAATAAAATTACACAATTTTACCGTTTATAATAGAAATGTATAAAGACATTTCTTCAGTTTCTTATAAAAACATTAGACATTTTATAGTTTCTAATAACACTACACATTTCTACAGTTTCTAATAAAAAGATTAGACATTGTGTAGTTTCTAATAATAAAAATAGACATTTTTCTAGTTTCTGGGTTGGTTATTGGCAATCGTTCTTCTAGTTCTAGCGCTGTCAATAAATACTGCATTAGGTTAGTATAGAATATATATTTAATCAGGCCCGCAACCAGGATTTTTCCAAGGGGGGTGCAAAGAAGCGCGCCGCAGGTGAAAATTTCTTTTTGTTTTTTTTAAAAAGCAATGCTTGGTTTGTTTTTACGGTGGTATTGGGTTTTCTTTATTACATTGCCAATGTACGCATAAAGCCTAACCTTTTTAACAAGTGTATTTAAGCTTTTAAGGGTTACATTTTAGTGTCTGAAACTTTTCAGTTTACATATACAATATACATAAAAAATAAATGAATGGTACTTTAGCTTAAGGAAAAAATTCATTATTTAAAATCAAGGCTTCTTGTCCCTCGGCCTCATCATGATATTATGAAGATTAATAAAAAATAACAAATTTTAATATTTTGTTTAAAAGAGTGACATTGAGACATTCAGGATGTCCAGGATGAGTTGACTTGACAGAGTACACCTACGCACACAAACACACACACACTTTTAATGAGTAACACACAATAAGATTATAATTTGGTTTGGGAAGGAAATCAACTCTTGCTTGAGCTATATTATTGGTAACTAGATTTTAGAAAATTATGAGAAACAATTTCTTTTATATGGGACTATGGGAGGGGGGTGCAAATTCGTCATTGCACCCCCCTTTCAGAAGAAAGGGGGTGCACCTGCACCCTTGCACCCCCCCTGGTTACGGGCCTGTATTTAATACATTGAGAACCTGAAAACTCTGGAATAAATGTCGTCTATGTCTGAAAATGTTTAAGGGAATTTTTTTTTGAACTTTCGGTTGTAAATTACAAATATTCTGCGACATTCATGCAATGGAAACAGACCTAGAGGAATGTGACCTAAATTGTATTCGACCTGTTTATCGAGTAGTTTAAAATAAAATTTCGAGTAGCTTTCACTCACCGTGCGAATTTACTGAACTAAATCTGTAGCAAATATCGTAGAAATCCCTATATTCATGAACTTTAACATACCTAGATACATTATGTTGTATACATTGTCTGTAAATCTAAATGCACTTGTTAATATCTACGCAAATCTTGTAACATTTTGCTCGTAATTTAGAACAAAGTGTTCATAAATTAAAAGTTCAACATCAAGAATAAAATATTACTTACATTTCAGTGGACGAACTTGTACGCGTGTTCGATGACGCTCTTCCCTTGGTGAAGGTTCATCTACTGAAGCGCCTTGGGTGGAAGCTCTCACTTGCCGCGTCATCTTTTGCAATAGCGTCGTCTTTGTTTTTCTTCATGGCGTTCTTGATTCTAAAAATAAAGACGGATAAAAACCATGATAATTTAACCAACGAGGAGGAGGATTGGAGACAAGAATTAGGAAAACAAAGTTTTGAATATACACAAAGGGACTGTTGACTAAATTTCAAGTGACCATATATGCAAGCCTGGTTAGATATTTTTTGTTCTGAGGAAAAATGAATAAAATATTTTTTTAATTGGTTTAATTGATATTGACTTGGGGATATATGCAGCAAAAACAAAACAGGAAGTTATCAGAATTAAATACTTTTACAGATAGAAAAACAACGTTATCCTCTTCATTGTCTAAAAAGGTGTAAATGGTAACATTGTGAATCGGACATGTAACATTCTAATGGGGGGGGGGGGGGCCACATGAAAACATATCTACAGAATTCTTTAAGCATAAACTTAAACTTGTTGTACAGAAAAGAGACACTTGGTTTCATTTTCAACTCCTTTTGGTCCAAAAATAGAGAAGAAAAATATGATAAGGTAAATATCGATTTTTTCCCGCTTATTTTTCTACATTTTTTGATGAGCTTAAATGCTAAATCACTTTGAATTTTTCACATTTGTCAATACAATTTATTAGATATTCATATACATAATTTATTTTGTGTGCATAAATGCACATTTATTGTCTTTTTAAAGGGAGTGTTCGCGAAAAATGAAAGGGGGTATAGAAAAATAATCGCTTTTGATCACTACTAATCTTATTTCCATCTGTTATGTCTATAAGGAGAAAATTGTTAAAAACGACTTATACCGAATAATGTAGAGTCCATACAAATTGAGAAAGTTGCAACAAACGACTGAGAGCTTAAAAAAATTAATTTAATATTATCGATCATCGATTTTTTTTCGGCGCATTCTTATTAAGTTGATATTTCATAATTCTTTTTATTTGTTTTACATCCAACGCACCTGAAACAACGATTTATTTCCGCTAGGTGTCTCTGCCACGTGGAATCATTAAGAGCATCGAGAGCAGAGACACCTGGCGGACAAACTAATTGGCGTTTATCAAGGGTTCCATCAAAACATTTCAGTCAATTCGGTCTATCTGTTTGGCCAGCCATAGTAAAAATAAATACATACATGTATATATATATTAACTATAGCTGGCTTATTGGCCCTGGGGGGTGACAATTCACAATTTGAAATTTCCATTAAAATCTTTTTTTTCTCATCCTGTTTCAAACTTGTTATAGATACAAGAAGGAGAGGATCGGACCCTGGACCTGGATCCTACCAATTGTACTGTGTACAATAGCTTGTGGGTTCAGCGTGCTGGCCAACCTGTATCCTAAAATAGATATGTACAGGTCAATATATCCTAAAATAGATATGTACAGATCAATATATCCTAACATAGATATGTACAGGTCAATATATCCTAAAATAGATATATACAGGTGAATTTATCCTAAAAAAAATATGAACTGTTTTTTTCAGGACTTGTAATCTGTAAATTGTAATCTGAAAAAAATCTAATAAGTTACTTTTTTGTACGGTACAGTTCAGTACAGTACAGTACAATACACAGTGCATGTTAGTGCAGCACAACTGTATAAGATGGTACATTTTGGTTCTGTACAGTTCACTAGGGCTGGGCAAAGTTCCGTCAATGAAACGGAGGTTTTGCAAAAATAAACGGAAGAGTCCATTAATAAGACATTGTTTGCCGCTTTGCGTTGTTAACGCTATTAATTTTGTATTAACAGTACCGTAAAAAGCTGGAGCAATTAACGGATGTTAAAAATTTTCCATGAACGATGTTAACAAAATTGAGAGTAACTTTAACGAACGAAGTTTCGTTCTTACCCTCAAAAACTAACTGCGATTTTATTTAAAAAACGTTTGGAACTAACCATTAACAAAACAGCTTGAAAAAGTTGAAATGTGCCCAGCCCTACAATACAGTAGGGTACTTTGGGGCTACAGAACCTTACTGTACCGTACAGTATGATAAATTAAGGTGCAGTACGGTTTAGTACGGTGTTGTACGATACAGCACGGTATAATACTATACAGAACGGTGTTGTACGTTACAGCGCGGTGTTTTACGGTACAGTACGGTACAGTAATGTACAATTAAATGATCAGACAATATATTATTTTTATGAAACGTTTCTCATCAATATTATGTAGAAAAAAATGGCAGAAATTAAAATTACGTTTACACGTTTATAAAATTCTCTATTTAATCTTTTATTTTAGAGAACCTAAGGGAACCTTTGGACGGACCATTGATGCAATATTCTCTAAAATAAGTTTGTATGAAGGTGAAAAACTTGAAAATTTTATTGAAAAAAAAGTGAGTTTCATAATAATGATAAATCTCGTGAACTGATTTTCTCTATTTTGAGAATGAATTGGACAATTTAACTCTCGTTTCTACATTGTAAAATTTAAATGCATATATGAAAATTCAAATATAAAAATTAGTTTCCAAATTTCTAATATCTTATGTATTTGTTTGAAATAAGATTTTGCGTTTAATAATTATAACATATAATCAAACTAGGTTCGGATTCGGAAAATACTTAGTTTTTTTCTAATCCTAGATATTAAAAATTGTTAAAAAGTTAAAATATGTGAAATATGATGAAAACAAAACCTAGCAAAAAAGGCAAAAAATTTCAAAGTTAACATAAGCAGTTTTTAATGTAGGTTATTATACTAAATAACCACGTTTAAGCAAAAGTTATGCTTTTACTTTACGGAGATTAAATATCGTCTTTATATTGTCTTGTTTAGCTAGATACACAGTAAAATATCTATAAAATTAAATATTCAACTGCTTGACGGATTCAAAAGTGTAAGTGACTTTCTAAAGTTGGCAAAATGTTCATTGTTTTTTTTAAAAAAAGCTCGCAGATAGGTATACATTGCCAAAAAACAGCTAATTCTAGAAGAGACATCCACAAATAAAACAAAATTAATAGTTAAAAAAAGTTTTAAACCAAAATTATACTACAAAAATGTAAACGTTTTAAAAGGGACTGAAAATGGTGAATGGGAACATCTGATTAGCATGGCAACCCCCCCCCCTCCTCCCCTTCCTCACTCCCGAGAAAGAATGAAAAACTTCAAAGTTAATTTAATAAAATTGTAATGATACCATCATGATTTTTACTGCTTGTTTCTAAGCAGTCCGCATTTTCAGGTTTGACAGATGTATTTTCGCCATCATCCCAAGAGTTTTAATAGTTCGAAAGGTCTTCCGACTTTTATGTGTTCTTTGTGTGTAGGGGGAGTCCGATTGTCATCATTATCACTCGCATGCCGGAAGCAAGCAGCAACTAATCTTCGTTCTAATCCTTTGAAATTCAACTTAAACTAGTGTGTCTGCAATATTTGTAAACTAACCCCCATACATTAGTACAGAGTGCAAAGATACCTGACGCAACTCTTTAACTCCAATTTACTGTATGTCACTATCTAATACCATAGCTAAATTGCCATTTCAGTATTGAGCTGAAACCCTCCGGTATGGTGAAGACGACATATTTTAGCTAGACAACTAATATTTGTTAATTGTAGTGCTAACTGCTAAGGATCTAAGGATTCATTTCATTTTGTTGTGGATTCGGATCCGGATCCCGGATACGCCCAGATCATGAATAGTTTTTAAGATTCACTGAATATTTAACAAAAGAAGATTTTTTCGTATTTTTTTCGTTAGTGTTCATGCTAAAACTCGATGAATCAATCAGAGATAAGGAAAATTTTAATAAGCTCTCTTTTTTTGAACAGTTAAGATTTGGGATTTTGAGAGCATAGTTTTTTTTGCAGTATTTTGTTGATATTTTACCCCTTGGATCCATATATTTTTTTGGATTCAGAAATCCATAATGTTGCGGATTCAACGGATCCGGATCCAAAGCACTATTTTAATGGGACACACTGTATCTAGACGAGATGACCCGAGTTCGTGAATATGGAGAGAGAGAATGCCTCCCCTGGCAGACCCTGGGGGACGTGTTCTCCGAGACCCTGCAGCAGAGGAGCAACATCCTCATGAACCCCATCAATACCTTCTTCAACAGGACAGAGAACCTTTTCAGACCATTGAAACAGGTTTTCTATCTTTATAGCTATTTATCTATCTATCTGTCTATCTATATATCTATCTATCTATCTATCTATCTATCAACACCCTATGGTAGAAAAGTTTAAGCCAATTACTTTTCTAAAAGTAATTTTTCTTGAAAGTGTCCAAAAAGAAGAAAAGATACAAGAGCAGTGAGCCTTCAAACCATCCGACTTATATGTTAACTATAATATTGTAAAATTATTAGATTATATTTTGTTATGTTGTTTGTTGTGTTTCTTAGTTTTATAGTTTTTTTATTATTACTTTTATCTTTTAATTCTTTTAAATTTTAATTCTTAAACATTTATTATTCAAGTTTCTTATTTTGTATGTTTTTTAGAATATGCCCTGAAGATGGTTAAATAAACCGAAAATTTGGCAAAAAGAGTTTTTGTTTCACGGATCTGAGAGTGTTAGATTTAGAAGAATTGTATCTATCTATCTATCTATCTATCTATCTATCTATCTATCTATCTATCTATCTATCTATCTATCTATCTATCTATCTATCTATCTATCTATCTATCTATCTATCTATCTATCTATCTATCTATCTATCTATCTATCTATCTATCTATCTATCTATCTATCTATCTATCTATCTATCTATCTATCTATCTATCTATCTATCTATCTATCTATCTATCTATCTATCTATCTATCTATCTATCTATCTATCTATCTATCTATCTATCTATCTATCTACCTATCTTTATATCCATCTATCTATCTATATCTATCCATCTATCTATCTATCTAATTATCCATCTATCTATCTACCTATCTATATCTATTTATCTATCTATCTATCTATCTATCTATCTATCTATCTATCTATCTATCTATCTATCTATCTATCAAGTATATGACCCTCAATTTCTAAAATTTACAACTTTTGCTCTTTAACCTAATCATTTAACTTTAATCATTATTGGTACTAATATATATATACTAAGTTACATAGTACTAATATATTTTTTTATTTACTTTTCGTATGCACGCTTCATTTTTAATATTTTATTAAATCTTATTTTTATCTTTCTTTCTTCAGATAATTACGAGAACAAGAAAACAGCTGATTGCTGATCTTGGTGATGATCTATTTGGCGAGGAGGTCCTTAACTCTATTGACACTTTGAAACTTCTAGGTTAGTTGTAAATCATGGGTTTCGAATATTTATATGGGGGGTTTGGAGTCAGATCTGAGGCTCACATTCCACATTCACAAGATTCTGAGATGCTTTTCACATTCTTTTTTTATAATTACATCACAATAGGATTGTTTGCCTATAACAACAACGGTAGGGTTCGCAGTGAAACAGGGAAATCGTTTCGCGAAATTTCGCTTTTATCTGTTTCGCGAAAAAATGCAAAGTTCTCGCAGAAATAAATAAAAATATCGTAAAAAGTTTGCGAAATATGAAATTTTTTGCACTTTTCATATTTTTTCTTGAAGGTTTTATTCGCTGGAAACCCTAAACAGTTTTCCTTCGCTGGAAACCAGTTGGCGGATTTTTTTTCTGTCAAAATATATTATCTAAAGCGACCTAACCAATAGTTTAAATTTGATGTTTTCGCTGATTATATGTAAGACAATATTTTTATAGAGCCTCTTAAAAGTATAAAATCTTAAATTTTAAATACTGACCAATTGTAACTATTTTTGATATTTTGAATGCCTTTTTGCGTCACGTGGCAGAATTTTAAACTGAAAATTTTGAATATTTAAAACCATTTGGATTGAATTCTGAATTTGGGGAAAAAATCCTAATATCACCGTAAGTTTCTGAGAAACACACATGATAAAGTGCTTTTTGAATTCCCAGAACTCAAGATTTATGAATATGATTTTCACAATTTTTTCCTTTATCTTTGCAACTCAATATTGTAGAATTGGAACTAGGAATTCTGTTAGATCAAATAATCTAAGTTGAAAAATGTCAAAGGCTTACATCATCAGGTTGCAAAGATATAGGGATATGAAAATTAATTCTTTTACACTGATATACAATTTGCACCAATTTTAAGGACCCTAGAGCCATGTACGGGTGTCACTGAAAAAAAGCTTTTTTAAAACTTTGTTTATTTGTACTAAAAAGGAACTAAATATTTTCGAATATTAGGCTTATTTTTCAAGGTTAAAACAGCATTTTAGTGCAACATATTTTATCGACGATCTCTCCATTTCTGGGCATGCAATCATTTTTAGTAGAATAAAACGACGTTTAGCTTAAACCCGCTTTTTAAAAAGACACCATTAGACATTAGTTAAAAATAGATATGAAAAGCCCTTGGTTTAAACTATTGTTTTTTAAGAATTAATTTCAGGGATAAATGTCAGTGTGTCAGAGTTTGCAACTTTTGGATCAAATTGTGCAGTATGGAATTTTTATATTTAGATTATTTTTGGCGTTTTTCGTTCAAATTTTTTTAGATCTAAGGTATCTCGGCATGCTCCTGTTGATTCCTCGCCTCATTAATCTCAGCATTCTCATTTTCGGCATGCTCACCATGTCTGTAGCAACATGCAGGTATACTGTAAGAGTTAGCTTGAAATTGTGAACTGATGGTTAGGAATTTTTCATAAATTTTATATCCATACTGGCTGAGTGCCCGGCGTTGCCCG
Organism: Eurytemora carolleeae; assembly: GCF_000591075.1. NCBI lineage: Eukaryota > Metazoa > Arthropoda > Copepoda > Calanoida > Temoridae > Eurytemora > Eurytemora carolleeae. The sequence goes on along the minus strand of NW_019396929.1, from coordinate 417,589 downwards.
TTGAATTTTGAAAAAAATCAACTTTTGAAGAAAAATTTTTTTAGCCTATGTTATCCAAGGGTATTTATACTAACCATACTCTTATTACTATTTACAACTTACACAGGGAAGTTAAGGGCATTTTACTTTACCAAGGGTTCCTCAGAACAATTTTGCCTGGAAAAATTGGTCGGAGGAACCCGCAGTTAAGTCAAATTTTTGATTTACCGATTAAGTAGTTGTACAGTGTACACGATTTTATCGTCTTCTGAGATGAAAATGCGCAAACTTTTCAACATGAAAACCTGACATAGCGGGTCTTTTTTTACTTAATTGCCACAAGGGACGTAAAGTAATTTAACGTCCCTCTATTGGGGTATCATGGTTCGGTAACAGGGGCGTATTCAGAAATTTGTCCAGGGGGCTTACATTTTTNAATCTGATTTTACTGGTCCAAGGGGGGGGGGGGCTTAGCCCACATATACCCCCACTGAATACGCCTTTGTTCGGTAATATTGGTAAAAAGAGGATAAAATATATTTCTGTTTAAGGATGATAATTTGTGAAGCCGTTGAACCCAAGAAGCTGGTTGATGCGTTCGGGGCAGTCACAACATTTTCAGTCGTCTTCGTTTTGGGAACTCAGTTGGCGCTTTTCAATGTTCTGGAGGATTTTGGGATACCGTTCTACAGGGATTTTCTTCTTTAATTATAAATTAAATTAAATTATAAAAGCAGTGCTTAGGATCCAGATCCGTTGGGTCCGCAACATTTTGACTTCCTGGATCCAGAACTATTTTTCTAAATGCAAATCCAGAACCTGGATCCACATTAAAATTGGATCCTAAGCACTGCAGAAAAGAGTTTAATCAATAGATTGATTTATAAGCGTGAGATCAATATTCAAGAACTATAATAAGAAGAATGTTGATTTAGAATAACTGTTCGGTTTGGTTTGGGTTTTATATATGATCTTGTTTGTGATGCAATCATGATCTCAATATATATAGGTAATTATATCATATCTACTATATATATATTTCTCATCTATTTTTCTTATATTTCAGCTATTTCTAAGACGTCATCAATTAATGTTATTCTGGGTTATTTAGAATATATGACTTTACTTAATTAAATTTGATTTTACGTGACCTTTCTTTTGAAAGATTGGTATATGTCTGATTCACAACGGTACCCGTCCATTTAAGGATATCAATGAGGAAAAAAGTTATTAATTCTGTAAAATTTCTTCATTGTTTCCATGGAGATGTAAAATTGAAAATGTTTGATTTTCATCCAACAGAAGTGAGGATATCTCATTCCCTCCTTATGCAGGAAATATTTTAAAGAGTTATGTCCCTTATGCAGGAAAATTTTAAAGATTAATGTCCCTTATGCAGGAAATATTTTAAAGAGTAATGTCCCTTTTTTTTAAAGGGGAGTCACTTTGAATGACGTGTACAGTCCCTTTGAGCTGTAATTGTTGGATACTAAAATGTACTCTATTAAAGTAATCAACCATTTGATATCCCTTCTCCCCCAGACTGCCGCAAAAAAACACTATAATTTTTAATGAATATATCTTTTAAATTAACGCAGGTTGAGCATAAATAAATCCCGGCGCTGCATGCAGGTTCAGTAACTCCTGCCGTTTAACTGCACTTGGTAGATTTTACCGGGAACCTAAATTTTTTCTTTAAAATTTGAACAACTCAATTTGGAATCTCAAAATCATACTTATAATTTTTCTGTGGTTCTCCCGAGTACTCGAATCAAAATTTGAGACAAATCGGTCAAGGGGTTCCTGAGTTATAATCGGACTAACAAACAGAATGACAAACAGAGAATACAACTTTTCATTTATAATATATATAATATATATGTATGTGACAATTTACATCATATTCTTTCTTTCGCTATAAAAATCGCAAAAAAGTTGTAATTTTCAAAAAATGTCATCTGCGTCAATTACAATTGCCAATGTTCCTCTCAAAATTGAATAATTCAAAGAAAGAAGAAAGACGACAATGATTTCACAGTTTACTTGTTACATACAGTTTAATCCAGTACTTCGGAGACATCGAAAGAATTTATAAAATGTCGTTTTCTAAACCTGCTGATAATCGAATGCTGGAGATAATCAGTTTTCTAATTGAATAATTATATCCCGCATATTTCATGGCTATTTATTTATCTCTACAATTACCGAGATTCAGGTATAAAAGCATAAAACCCATTAAAAAATTGTCAAGACGACATTTTATAAACTCGATCGATGTCTTCAAAGTTCTGGGTTAAACTGTAGCAAAAACTATTATTTCAGGAATGAAGAATGAATTTTTCTTTGCAATTCCTAAACGTAAAGTGACAATCACCTATTCCGTCCCTGGAGTCTCAGATGAAGGACCTAATATCCGGGGACAAGTCATCTAGGAAGTCAATTGGTGGACTTAAATGACAAGTCATTTAGGAAGTCAATTGGTGGACTTAAATGACAAGTCATTTAGGAAGTCAATTGGTGGACTTAAATGATAAGTCATTTAGGAAGTCAATTGGTGGACTTAAATGACAAGTCATCAAGGAAGTTAATTGGTGGACTTAAATGACAAGTCATTTAGGAAGTCAATTGGTGGACTTAAATGACAAGTCATCTAGGAAGTTAATTGGTGGACTTAAAGGACAAATCATTTAGGAAGTCAATTGGTGGACTTAAAGAACAAGCCATTTAGGACTTAAAGGGACTGCAGATGTTATTTCAAGTGACTCTCCATCTGTAGATTGGTTTGTCCGATTTATAATGGTACCCTTCAAAGCTTTGTATGAGCTATCCGTGCTTGCTGCATAAAATCCCGAAGTCACATAACATAACTAAATTTTTGTTTAAAACATGAATATAATTTTTACAAGGAAAACCGTACGAATTTTGAACTTTGGGAAATAACGTGAACAGTCCCCTTAAAGATTAAAGATTAAAGATTTAAAGTTTGGTGTTGATATAGAGTAAATAAAGTAGATGTTTATTCCATATCTGATTGAAAATATAATTCGATCTGGGTTAACAGTCGTCAGTTCTAATTATATAATAACCATCAAAATCAATATTAAAAAAAATGTTCAAAAATAACAATAAATTCAGATAGAAAAATGGAAACTATTATCCAGATTATGGTATGGAAAAATAGAAACTATTATCCAGATTATGATATGGAAAAATGGAAACTATTATCCAGATTATGATATGGAAAAATGGTAACTATGATCCAGATTATGATATGGAAAAATAGAAACTATTATCCAGATTATGATATGGAAAAATGAAAACTATGATCCAGATTATGATAAGGAAAAATAGAAACTATTACCCAGATTATGATATGGAAAAATGGAAACTGTGATCTAGATTATGATAAGGAAAAAAACAAACTATTATCCAGATTATGATATGGAAAAATGGAAAATATAATCCAGATTATGATATGGAAAAATAGAAACTATTATCCAGATTATGATATGGAAAAATAGAAACTATTATTCAGATTATGATATGGAAAAATAGAAACTATTATTCAGATTATGATATGGAAAAATAGAAACTATACCAGATTCTGATATGGAAAAATAGAAACTATTATCCAGATTATGATATGGAAAAATAGAAACTATTATCCAGATTATGATATGGAAAAATAGAAACTATTATCCAGATTCTGATATGGAAAAATGATAGTTTAAAATATTTACTTTTAAAAGGATTTTCTAGGACAATTATTATTCCTTGAGATTGTTTGAAGTTGATGAAGTTTGAAAACAAAATTACATGTCTGAGAATAGAGTTGTGGTTGGGGTCGATCTAATAAACGAACTTGTACGGACATTGGGGTTGGAATGAAGATTTAATTTTCCCTTATGGTTGAGTGACTTGTGAATTTTATGCAGCAGAGACAAAATTGGAAATTGTAAGAATTGAGTACTTTAAACTGTACCTTTGTGAATCGATGATTCAAAACAAGTCAACATTTTCTTAGAAATAGGATTCTAGATTCGAATTTGGTAATAAAAAATAATTTTAAAGTTGAACCACTTAATTAATATAATTTATTTAATAATTACCTTTTTTGTTTTGAGATTTAATCACTTTAATTGCAACTAATATGAAATGCTGTTGAAAACATCTCTAAATTATAATTGAACCAAAAAATATTTGTACCTAATCAAAACAAAACTTTTGTTGCCTTAATAAAACGCTTACACTTTTTTATGAATTATGATTTAATTTTCAAGTTTTGATATTTTTATTCAGATAATGTTTTGTTATCTAATATTTTTACGAATGCACTTATGTAAAAATACGATTAAGATCTAGTACCAAATATGTATTTAATTGATGTAAAATTGTGATAAATAATGCAAATAAATAACTTCAAATATTTTAAATGTTTCGTAAGAGAAAAGAGAACATAGAACTGAGATTAGAGAACAAAAATCAGCCATTAAAGGACAAAGAACAGAGATTACAGGACAAATAATAGAGAATGGAGGACGAAGAATAGAAATTAGAGAACAAAAATTATAAGTTAAAGGACAAATAATAGAGATTAGAGGACAAAGAAGAGAAATTTGAGGACAACAAATAGAGATAAAAGGACAAAGAATAGAAGTTAAAAGACAAAGAATTGATATTAGAGGACAAAGAATGGAGATTAAAGGACAAAGAATAGAGATTAGATGACAAAGAATGGAGATTAGAAGATCAAAGACAAAGAGATTAGAGGAAATAGATATAGAGTTTAGAGGATAAAGATATAGAGATTAGAGGACAAAAATATAGAGATTAGAGGACAAAGAACAGAGATTAGAGGACAAAGAACAGAGATTAGAGGACAACGAACAGAGATTAGAGGACAACGAACAGCCATTAGGGAAGATTAGAAGACAAAGAATATTAATAACATGGCGAATGTAGATTAAAGAGGACACAATGGAATAGAAACTGTTAAAGAAGATTAACGAAATTTAAACAATTGAGAAAATACGAAAACAAAATTGCTTGGTAGGGTTTTAGGTTGAGAGGGTTTAGGGGGTTAGGGTGGTGTGAGTTTGTGGGATGGGGGGGGGGGGTTACGAAGATACAAGACATACACCTGTTAAAGTAAACATCTGCTCTAACTCACAAAATCATATTTTACGTCAGTTCTATTTCTATCTGAAATTTCGAAAGAAAAAAAATATTTTCATGAAAACACTACACAAAAATAACAAAGTATTATTTTGTTACTTTTTAAGAAAAGTTCTGGCGGGATAACGTTCGTATAGAACTTTAAAAAAATGGCCAGACTGTCAGGTGTTAAAGTAAGTAGAGAAATAATACAATATTTAAATAAAAACAGCAATTTTCAAATTTTTGATAGTATATTAATTTCTTATGCGAATAAATTTTCTTTATATAACCTATCCATACTGTAAAGAATTTTCAAAAGTTTTGACAACACAGTTTTCTTTAGAGGGACATTTGATCTTAACCGGTTGTAATAATAAATAAAAATTTTTCAACCCTGACTTATAAATATTATATTTTCAGTGTTTCCAACTTGTAAGCCTAGTTTGTATATTTATCATCATCTATCTGATAGGGACAGAAACAAACATAATCAAAAATAATCCCTCAATCACGTTTTGGAACCAAAGAGAATAGAATATATATTAGAGGGGAATTTACTAGAAAAAAGTGTAAAACGGCCATTTTGTTGTATTGTTTCCAAACTCCAGGTGTACTTCACATATTTATGCTATTTAACCTTTTGGGCCCTGGAACATCATTTAATAGAAAATCTAAAATTAATGTTAAAAGAAAACCAAATTATGACATAGGCTGGTTTCATAATTGACCAATGATCATTTCACAAAGACTCTATGCCTTTTACTTTACAAACGATGATTTTCCGTTATAACTATAAATAAAATGATGGTTTTTATTCACCTAATTCATTATAAAGTTTATTAAACAGCTTTAAAAAATTCGAAATTGAAATGGATAGTCTAGGGAACATACTGTATTAATGTACTCTACTGCATATAATTTGTGAACATTTACATGATTTGTACACTTTGAACTCTCTGAAAGGGACTGAAAAAAATCATACCGAGGGATTCTCTAAATTCCCCTCTAATATATATTATATTCTCTATGTTTGGAACATAAATGTCAAGGCTTGTCAAAATCTTAAATAAACTTAAAGGGCCTGTATAAGCTTGATTTCAAGTAAACTTCCATGGAATGATGACACTGTCCAACTTACAACGGTACCCTTGAAACCATTTCTGATCAATTATGTGGAAGATATTGTTGTTTTTCTAGGCGTAACATTGTTTAGTTCTGATGATTTCTAAATGCTTTCATCCAGAGGAAATACGAAAGCCACTTTAGTAGAGAAAAATAAAATGAAAAGAATAAATTCTTAAATTATAAATTGATATCTAAGTCATACTTGATTACACAAAGGTTTTAAGGATAACGTTGTAAATCGGGTAATTACATTTTTCACGGAGCACGAGCAGCCGGAGTACATTTGAATTTTCGAGCCGGGTCAACCTTTCTGGTCCCAGTTTGTACTATATTGCCGGACATTGGGTAAATAATATGACTAGCTGGTGCAACAAGGTTGACGCGGTCAGTCTTTAGGTTGAATTTACTTTTACTAAAGGGTCTGGGGTGCGTAGGAGGGTCACTTGTAATTACGCTTACTGTCCCTTTAAGAAGAATTGTAAAACATCCTTAATCTGTTTGTATCAGCAGCTAAAGAAAATCAAGATATACTGCGCATTATTAAACAAAATTCAAGGTAAGATAATATTCATTCAGATAAAGTTAATCGTATCCGATCTGGAACTATCACATGATTACAATAAAGGGAGTCGTCGCGAAAAATCAAGGTTGAACTATATTCAAAGGGAAACTTTAATTTACAGGGAAGCTCAAATAAAACAAAAATCTTAGTTAACTGAACAAACCTATAAAAACGTTATTTAAATGGAAAACTTTACTCAACGAAAACACTTTATTTAAATGGAAAACTTTATTCAAAGGAAGACTTTATTCAAAGGGAAAACTTTAACCAAAGGGAAAACTTTAACCAAAGCAAAACTATATTCAAAGGTAAAACTTTATTCAAAGAGAAACCATATTTTTTAATAGAGACATATTTTTATTAATTTTGTAAACAGTTTGAAGGCTGGATTAGAGCGTTAATCATAATTATTCTAGGGAAGAGATGAAAGAACTTCAGGTAGATGCTAAAAATATAATAATATTTTCATCTTTAAAAAATAATTATCTCTGAAAAACGTAGATTCAAGACCTACGTATTTGTAAACTTGACCCAAAATGATTCTGTACTGAAAACAGTGAAACCTATGAAGTTATGGTATAGGAAGACGACTTTTGTTCTTGCTATTTGTTTTGAATAGTCAAAGATAATTGACAGACCTATATTACTAGATAGGTTGATTTTCAAGAAATTTGTAAAATTATTTGCTTATAGCATCCTCAAATTCACATAAGATTGCTTTAATGTCGTCTTCCTATTCCACAGTTTTATGGACCCAATCATTAAAAGATTATATAAATTTTGTAACGGAGAGGCCCATTTAGGTAATTGAAATCTAATAGTAAGAACTGAATGTTCAGAAATCAAAACTTTTGTGGTGTAGATTTCCATTTTATGAAGATCTGCAGATTTATGCCGCCAATATATCCTTAGTTGGTCCCTGCAGGGATAATTTTAATTGAGGCATCAAGCATTACTTCTCAAATTCAAAAGTGTCAACATTGGATATCGATATTAAGAATTCAGCGTAAATTTAAGCTACCCGCCCTATCAATTCCTGGTTCACATCGGTACCCTTGAAACCTTTATTTGATCAATATAATAATTAATATAATAATTAATATAATAATTAACAACGTGGAAAATGTTGTCGTTTTTTTAGGTTCAATTCTAATAAAATGTTTTCCTGTAGTAGAAATGCGCACGAAACTTTCGAAGAAATTTTCCGTTTATTCAGTTTAGTTAACTCTTCTTTTCGTTCGCTAACAAATACAAAATTAACAATTTTTCCCGTATCAGTAGAATAACACCATGGCCTGGCAGTTTGAATTCTGTACAGCTTGCTCTAGATGCTGAAGAGTCGGCCCGGTACTTGAAATGAACCTTTACAGTGATCTGCTTACGGAATAAAGTTTTGCAACAAACCCCACTCTTCTAAACCCTACATCTGTGCAACCCAATAGACCTTTGATATTTCAAACTATAAATTCTGTTAGATCAACACTATCAGGTTGCGAAGATATTGTGGGAAGAACTCAATTCCTTTCTCAACATTTTCGTTCGCTTTTTAACTTTACCCATCTCTAGTTTGAGGGCTCGGCATGAAAAAATTCTAAATGCAAGTTCCAAAAACCACTAAAGCAATAAAATTCAATTGAACTTAGGCTGCTTAAATCCATTTTATTTTTCAATGTAATGAAGTCAGACTATAAGTTTTCAGAACGGGAGTGAACCTCGAAAGAAGATTAAGTCTGGCAGTTCCTGGAATCCTTTAAAACCTCTCCGCACAAGAAATAAGATATTAACAAGGGATGATGTACAGGTAAAATCAGATTCAAAGATAGCACAACAGATTTATTGATTACAAATGGCCACAATCCGAAACGGTAGGCTAATTTTTTTGCGGGTGAACGGAGGTAGTAACAAGCTAGTATATGAATAAAGTAGTATTCTTGACTCGTCTGTCTGTCTGTTTGGATGTCCGATCATAACTCGTGAACCTTTTAGCCAATTTTTTACAAATCTTGATTCGGGAACCAGAACCACGTGAATCTTCTTAGCTTTGTTTACGAGTTCTAAGCTGACTAGGTTGAAAAGATAGTTCAGTTTCCTGGCTAATGTCAAATATAAAGTACGAAGGAAACAAAGCTTATTATTAACTTTTCTGACAAATTTTCACCGCATCGTTCTAGAAAATATATTTCTCAGGAAGCTGCGCAAAATTCTCTTGAATCCTGTGAATGCCAAGAACCTAGGACACTTTTTAACTTTTTAACTCCAAGGTAAAAAAGGATTTTTTAACTGTTTTAACCATAGAGAATAGAATATATATTTGAGGGGAATTTACTAGAATATACTGTATTAATGTACTCTACTGCATATAATTTGTGAACATTTACATGATTTGTACACTTTGAACTCCCTTTCAGGCTGAAAGGGACTGAACAAATTCATACCGAGAGATTCTTTTAATTCCTCTCTATATATTCTATTCTCTATGTATTTAACTTCAGATTAGTTCGCAAAAAGTTGACATTACCAACCAGAACTAAATATTTACGAGATTCAATCAAACTTTGTTTTTTTGTATCAAATAAACGTAAAAACGGCTGAACCGATTCAACCCAACATTTTGAGGCAACACACATGATCCTTTTAGGGAAGGTTTATGGTTGGTCGAAGTTGAACAATTTTGCCCAGAAAGCTTGTTGAAATTTATTATTTTTAAAATGTAAAATTATTTAAACAGCAAAATTTAAAGACCATTAAAATTGGCGACTTTTATGGTATCAAGCTAAAATGTTTGCGATAAAATAAGAAAATAGCGAAATATAGAAAATGGGGCATAGAGCGCCCTACAATAATTCACTAATACAAGCAAAACAAATTTACAATTTTTTTAGACGTAATGGTGTAGCAAGCATTGTATTGAAATAAGGAATTCAGAGGTTTAAAAAATCACTTATTATTTAACAAAATGGAGAGACAAATCTGATTATTGAGAAAACATAATTCCAAATTGTCAACGTCATACCAAAATTTATATATATGAGATGTGGTATATGATTCAAAGTGACCAGAACTTCCACCAATGGCAGTGCAGACACATGACCAGATACTGCACTGCCATTGGTGGAAGTTCTGATCACGCGATTCAGACCTATCTATTACATTATTAATTATATCTAGGGTTTCCAATCGGCATTCCGCATTCCGGCAGAATTACGCGGAATTGCGTGCAATAATTGTTTTCGCTTGCTCCATTTCATTGCTCGGAATTGCACTATGATTGTGAACAAGGAAGCAATTAAATATCCAAGGAATTGCGTGCAACGGAATTGCTTTGCAAAGGCTTTTCCATCTAAAATTCAGTAATTTTGAAGTGTGACTTAAAATGGTTTATGCAACAGATATAAGAATTGAAATGAACAGAAGTTATCTCTGTAGATTTCAAAATAATTTCGAGGGTCACTTGAACATTTTTCAATATTTTTAAAATTTTTAAGGTTCTGGCTTAGCTAATATACTTTTTAACAATTTAATATAATACATTTTTTGGTTAAAACTGTAAGATTCATTTAATAAAAATTAGATATTTTGGTACAGTGAGAACCAGAAAACTATAGTATAACTATAGTATAACTATAGTATAACTATAGTATAACTATAGTATAACTATAGTATAACTATAGTATAACTATAGTATAACTATAGTATAACTATAGTATAACTATAGTATAACTATAGTATAACTATAGTATAACTATAGTATAACTATAGTATAACTATAGTATAACTATAGTATAACTATAGTATAACTATAGTATAACTATAGTATAACTATAGTATATGAAGATAACATTATAGTGTATTAGACTTTTAAATCACTTTTCAGTTAATTATAAGAATGTTCTTGTGGAAAATACTAGTTTTTTTTCGAGTATTATGGGTTGTTTTGGCGTTAAAGTTTGGAGATAATCTGATAACGATATATAATATATAACGATAAAATATGGTAACGATATATAATATATAACGATAAAATATGGTAACGATATATAATATATAACGATAAAATATGGTAACGATATATAATATATAACGATAAAATATGGTAACGATATATAATATATAACGATAAAATATGGTAACGATATATAATATATAACGATAAAATATGGTAACGATATATAATATATAACGATAAAATATGGTAACGATATATAATATATAACGATAAAATATGGTAACGATANGGGGGGGTAGAATGTAATGTGCATGGACGTCAAACGGCTGAACCGATTTGGTTCCATTTATGTGGAACCTTGCAAAACCCCAGGGGCGGGTTATGTTAAACATATAGAAATTTAGATTCAAAAAAAAAGTTTATTTAATTTTTTTCCCTCTGGCAACTCCTCAGGAAAGGTTTATGGCTGGTTCAAATTAAACAAAGGAATTGAGTTTTTGCCACAAACTCTATTTTCTAATTTCTATACCTTTGGAACTCGAATTCGTAGACCTTTGATATTTAAAACTATAAATTCTGTAAGATTAAATAGTCTAAGTTTGAAATATCAAATGTTTACACCATCAGGTTGAAAAGATATAGGGATTATAAAATTGGATTTTGTTGCAAAAACTCAATTCCTTTCATGGAAAAATTTTATATTCTTATAAAAGTTGAAATTAAAATCTTTTGTTTTCCGGAGTACGATGAAAAAAATGGTAGCTTGGAAAACAACAGTAAAAGCTAAAATTGTTTCCAGAAAATGTGACCGAATTTTAATAAAGTCTAGTTTAAATGCACATTTCCATCAACACTAGCAATTCACATGATATCTTAAATCCGAGATTTTTCTTCAAATAGTACTAGAGCCCAGTGGCCGAATTTATAGAATTTGAGCGGCGGTTTAAATTTAAGCCGTGGTTTAAATATGGTTGGTTCCACTTAAAATTGTATCAAGTGTTTCAAAATTTAAGCCGGCGCTAAATTTAAACCGGGTTTTGGCGGATTTAAACCGCGGCTCAAATTCTTTAAATTCCATCTCAGAATCCATATTTCATTGCATATTGTGAAAGTCCTACGCTACAACGGTACAACGGTACCCTTGATGATACCTTGATCTAAAAGTGGTCTTCTTTTAAAAGATCTGGTTCTAACTGTACATAATTTTAAAAAGAGAGAAAAAAGTTTTAAGATCTTAGCTGAAGATCTTTGCTCCCGTTGACTGAGACTTTCTTTATAATGGCAAAACAATCTTAAAATTCTGATAAGTTTTTTATTAATATTTTAATCATGATCAAGAGCAGAAAACTCCAATAAAACTCCAATATCAGTGACAATAAAATAATAAAATGAACGATTACAAAGTTTAGATAGAAAACGTCGTTATAAAGAAACAATTTGTCATGAAGAGAATAAAAATCATGCAAAAAAAGGTTAATTAAACGTTGATTCAAGAAAAGCTCGAGAAAGCACAGGTATTTTATATAGTGATAACCAGAAAATAATGGAATAGAAAGACGACATTATAGCAATAACTAAGCTAACAAAGCTAAAGCTAATATATTTACTAGTAACTTAGCAAAGCACTATGTGAAATGGGTCTATTTAAATTGTACAATTGCTATGTCTGATGTTCATTGAACTAGTTTAAGTCCTAACTTGAATTTAAAAGTCGTCTTTTTTTTTTCAGAGTTTTCTGGTTATCACTGTAATGTATTCTAGGAGATGGTTATGAAAAATCTATCATTGTTCTAGGAAAGTATATGTCTGAAGTCCTTACTTTTGAATGGTAATCCTGAGAAAATCTATATGCACGCATACAACTTTTATGGATTACATGCTCTGGGTGAATTTTGGAAAATGGAATTAATATTTAAAATCATTTTTAAACGTTTAATGTCAATTTAGTTTGTTTTTGACAAAAAAGTTATTCAAAAGTTTTCTTTGAATATAACATTTTTGCTTTTCATTGTGGCGCTTCCGGCAGTAAAAACTATTAATAGCTGTTTTTTGATAAGTTTAAAATGAAAATTTTATTGTCAAAAGCTAAAATTTGAATATTATTTCCAATTATAGAGTGTATGAGGGTAAGTGAACGAATGATATTTTAGCATTTATTAATGAGGAGCAGGTCCTATTCCATACCTCTGGCTCAATAGCAATGAGTAGGGTTCAAAACATGGTGAATTCTGACAGTTTTCTTCATTATCTCTGCAGTTCAATCCATTGTTCACTTGCTTAGAGAAACTCAAGTTTAATATAATCAATTTTATACCTAGAAAGATAAGGATTTCTCATTTCTTATGCCTGCACTCTTTTTTTTATGAAGGGTCATTTTGACATAATTACGTCTATATAGTACCTTTAAGAAAGAACGGGCAACGTTCCGTAAACGAACGATAATTTTTGGTACTTAAAATTTCGACACGGAACGGAAAACTATGAATAAAGTACATTTTTTATGGTGGAAATTACAAAAGTATTAAAATGTAAAATTATCTTATATGTTTTATTTATGCATCGTTTTATTAAATTAACCTTTCTTTAACGAACTTACCGATTGTGGACGCTGAATACATAATAATAGAATGTCGTGCCGGTACAATTATAGTATACTTAGCCCAGCCTGTGAAAGCTGATTAGCAGTCTGTATATATCTGGTTTGTGACTGAGAAATTAAGTTTTTTCCAGATGAAAGTTTGGATTTACCGAGGAAACTAAGAATAAAGAATGTGAAGGATATCTCTGAGATGGAACTATTTGGTAATCTTTTTTTTTTGCTTTTCAGCTGAACAACCTTCTCCGTTAGACAGAATATCGACAATATTTTATGCAGTTTTAACAAAATTTTAGATATTTCTCCAAAGTAAATTGTCTATGTCAATTAAAATAAAAATAATAAGATAATCCTGTTTTCGATTTCTTTTCAATTTAGAAAAGAATATTGTAATTTTGAATTATTTAAAAAAATGTTTTCCAACATTTTATATAAAACGATTTTGACTAATAATTTTAAGCTATGTATTTTAGGAGAACTAAGAGGAAAAAGTTGGTTGATATTTTTATTAGTTTGTAATCTGCTTTAACTAATATTGAAAGAAAACATATCTTTAAAACACTTTTTGTAAAATATAATTCTTAAGATCTGCCTGGGTTAAGTTTTATCCGGAACAGGAATTGAGCCTGTGCCACAAACTCAATTTTTAGAATCCCTATATCTTTGCAGCTTGATGGTTACTGTGATTTTAAGGTTCTCAAGCAAAAATTGCCAAAAATTAGAACTATACTTCTGAAACACTTTGACTAAAAAGTGCTTCATAGCTATAAAACTGACATGTTTAGGACTACTAAAAAAAACATTAACGAATAGAGCGGTAAATTCACAGCCCATCCCTTTGCGACACTTCAAAGTCGACCCTGTCTTGAAAATTGATGCAACATTTAATAGCAGGATGAATCTATGTGTGATCGATGCAAACCTTGATATTTCAAACTAAGATCCTAGCTATGATCCTTTCAAAGTTCAACGTAGACTCAAGTTTTCCTTAGTTCAGAGGTTTTTGAAGTATTTCACTCAATTCTTGCTTCCAGGGGGGTAAATTAGGGGCCCTGATAAATTTAGTGAGCTAGTCTTCACTTTAGAACCATTTTCACTCGTTAAATCTTGATTCATCATTGGATTCGTCATTGGATTCGTCATTGAATTCGTCATTGGATTTGTCATTGGATTACTTGATAATATAGACGTGCTTTCATTGTAGGAAAGAAAGGAGTGGACGCACAAATTGCCGCAAATTTTTACAAATTTGCTGTTTTAAAACAATATGGTGGCATCTTCTTGGATTCAAATATTCTAATTTTGTATTTAAAAAGAAAACAATAAAATAACTATTATAATGATATAAAGATAAAATAAATAGTAAAAATAAGACTGTAATGATTAATTGTATCAAAAATTATGATAATATGTCATACAAAGTTTAAATAGGTTTGATTTACCAACAGTTATGAAGTTCAGTAACTCTACCATTTCCTTAGGTATTTATATCATCTATTTAATAAAGCTCTTTGCATCATATACATATTAGTATGTATATATGTATCTCTATATATTTATTAAACGGCTGGGCCGAATGGGCTGACATTTTTTATGGAACCCTTAAGTAACATAGGCTAAACAAAAATTGAATTTTTTTTAATAATTTTTTTTTCAAAAATCGATTTTTTCTTCTTCAAAATTCGATTTTAAAACCTCCCATCCCGACTTTGTTGATAATACAGAAGTCGTATCGTTTATTTGCGGGGTTCAGATGTCATCGAAATCATTTTGATCAGATTGTTCTAAAGATTATCTTTTTAAAATATCAAAATAAAAAAGGTTAATGTTTTATTTTTTTAATTTCCTGTCATACCAAGACAACTGAGTTAAAGTATTGATTTAGATCTTAAAGGTCGGGTCGAGAATCTACTTAGCGTAGTACAGTTACAAAATTGCTGTAAATAAATAAAAAAACTAAAATAAATTTTGTTTAGGCGAAGGGTTGCTAATGGCAAGTCCAAGGTGAGTAAATATAATATTAAAGGGAGTGTTTGCGAAAAATGAAAAAGGGGTATAGGCTTACGACGAAAAATAAGCGCTTTTGATCGCTACTAATCTTACTTTTATCTGTTGCGTCTGTAAGGAGAAAATTGTTGAAAACGACTTATACTGAAGAACATAATGTCCATACAAATTGAGAAAGTTGCAACATACGACTCGGATCGTAAAAAAATCCATTTAATTAAAAAAAATCATTCAGAATTTACAACCTACAGTCATCGATTATTTTTCGACACATTTCTATAAAGTTAATATTTCATAATATGTTTTATTTGTTATGCACTTAAAACGCAGAAATAGTTGGCCGCCAGGTGTCTCTGCTCTTGATGCTTTGAATGATTTCACGTGGCAGAGACACCTAGTGGAAAAAACGTCGTTTTAAGTGCATTGCATATAAACAAATAACAAATATTATGAAAAATCGAAAAATAATCGATGTCGAAAGATTTTAATATTTCAATGATTTGTTTGATATTAAATTGATTTTTCTACGATCCTAGTCGTATTGTTGCAACTTTCTCAATTTGTATGAACACTAAGCTCTTCGGTATACGTCGTTTTAACAATTTTCTCCTCTCCAACAGATGGAATTTAAGATTAGTATGAATCAAAATCGATTATTTATCGCCGTAACTCTCCCTTTAAAGAAGAAAATGTTATCTTAGAAATTTCTAATGAAGTCTGATGTACTATAACCTCGTTGTGTACGACCATATTAATATTTGTTGAGAACTAGTTTTAATTAGATCGTTCAATAGAATTTCTCTCTTCAATTAACTTTTCAATTAAGTTCCATCCATTAATGGGACTGTAAGCGTAATTTCAAGAGACCCTTCATGCAAAGAAGGTAAAGCCCGATTCACAACGGTACCCTAGAAACCTTTGTCTGATAGATAATGAGGAAGATATTGACGATTGTCTAGATTTAAACGTATTTAATTCTGATAATGCCTGTACACGTGTTCCTGCAGTAAACATATGCAAGTTAATTTTATAGACAAACCACAATTGAAAACAATTAGTTTTGAAAACTATAAACAAGGATATCTAATGTATACTTCAGCAAGGTTTTTAAGATAGCTTTGTGAATCATCTTTGCAAGGAGAGTCACTTGAAAGCTTTATACCTCACAGTAGCTTTCAAAGCCATCAGTATCCAGGGCGCCGGTCCCACATTTACATGACCATAAAGAAAGTTTATGGCCAATCAAAACATTGCAAAAATGGTGAGCCAATTTTGCGTTTGAAATTTCTTAATTTTAAAGTTTTACTATTTAAAACAGAGAAGGGTCGGCAAAAATATCAATCACTCTATTTTTCTTTAAAAATCTTTTAACATGAATAATTTCACATATATTGTCAAGGACCTGTATCTGAAATACAGGGTTACACATAAAGGATTAGACTTCAATGACGACATAAAACTCTTGAAAGGAGACATTATGGAGGTTTGTTTTTCATCTTTGTTCCTAAATAAAGTTATTAATTGTCAACACAAGGATTGGACAAGAAAGTAACAAGTTTACAGCGGCATTGAATCAAGAATGTCTAAATAATACAGAATGATTTCCTCACATCTCATCCTTTGTGGGTAACCCTGTTCTAGAAACATTATATCATTAAATAATTTATATTCAATTTTAGAAATGATGAAATGTTCCTAAAGTTTGAGAATATTACGAAAGGTCTTGAGGAAAACTTTCAGGGAAAAATTGAATTGAATTGGCAGGGGATAAAAAGTACAAAATATTAAATGAATTTAAAATATATAAAAAGGAATTTAAAACTTTACTGCAACACGAAAAGAGATCGAGAATCAACATGTTTCTGCATAATTTTATCTAAACTTTGAAATTTTTTTTTCATATAGCATATACATAGTTATATAATTACAAATCGCATTCTTCTTAAAACAGTCATAACAAAACATACAAACATACTTAGTCCCAACATTTCCACTATGTAGTACATGACTTTTTGTGATTGAAAAGTAGTAATTTTTTCTAGAATTTTTGAGAGAGGGTAGAATTTCAATGGGCACTAGACAAATACTGCAAAATTTTACTTTTTCTAAAAAGCTGTAGTCGTTAATGTGTTCCTCCCCGATAAACAAATTTACCCTTTAAAATTGTATTAATCCAATGTGGAAAATATTTTCGGTTTGCTGACTTGGAAAATGTTCAAATCTGATATTGTCTCCATTGTTTCTGAAGCGATAAATGCACAAGTCACTTTTGCAGAGAAACCACAAATAAAATAAAATATTCGTGGATATCTAATATATTCTTGATCTTGCTAAAAAAACGCAAATGTTTAGAACAAAACAATTTTGAAATTTGTAAAAATTCTCAGATTTTTGTTGATACTATGAAAAATTCAAATTCCAAAAACCTAAAAATATTTAAAAAAAAAGTTAAAAGATTTTTGTTAAGATTTATTAATTCTTTCAATAATACTAAAAATAACGCCACATTAGGAAAAGAAAATAATTACGATTATGATCAAAATTACAGGGTGTCCCAAAAAACATGGGAATTCAGTGACGAATTCGATATCGTCTTTTTAAATAATTCTTTGATTTAGTATAGTGATACCTAATGAGAAAGCTGTAATCTGTAAGAGTTTCGTCTGCTATGTTTACAATTTGTGTGTTTATGTTTTGACTGCATACGGTTGTACTTAGTAAAACAAGAAAATTGCAGTATACAAACAGAGTAAACTTGTCCGTCTTCACTGTTCATCGTGCGGAGACATTATAGACACATCTTTACAGTCTTCTACCCTTTTCATAAAATAAACTCTAGCAGACATAATAATATTATTGCTTTTGAAATTAGGTATTACAATGCTAATTCATAACAAAGACGATATCGAATTCGTCACTGAATTCCCATGTTTTTTGGGACACCCTGTATAAAAAGAAATTAATTGATTTACTTTTACTGAAAGAATTGCAATTTATTAATGTGTTTTTATCCTACTCTTTTAGAAGGTTTACGATTATAATTAAAATTATATTAAGAAATTAATTGATTTACTTTTACTGAATGAATTGCAATTTATTAACGTGTTTTTATCCTACTTTAAAAACAATTTCTTACCATATTTTATGAATTTTCATAATTTAACGCAAAATCAAATTCTTTAAACCAAGTTTTCAGAATGATTTGAATACTCTGCTAAACTCAGAAATGTTTCAAATAGTTGGAGGTCTCGATTCCACCGATCCTTTACCAGGTTTACAAGTATTTTAACAAAACTGTGCTGGAATTAACTTCTAATTTTCTTATGCTCTGCATGATTGACGCAATGTAAATTAGAAGAATGTAAGAAAAGTGAATTGATTCAAGAATTCTAAAATGTAATCCTCATCTCAGATTCTTTTGGAGTCACATAAAAGTAAAAACATGGTAAAAAAATGACCCCAAATTTACAAACGAACCCATAAAACCATTATTTATCAATAATGTTGAATACGTTGTCAGTTTTCTAGCTTAAAAACCTTCGATTATAACAAATAATTTCGTTTTTTTTTATAGATTTTGAAATTCATTTTTTCATAGAAACCATAATTAGTTGTTAACTATGGATGATACCGATTTTATACAGGGTTGCCTACAAAGAATGAGACTTCAGACTCCTGTATGCCGATTCCATTAGCACCAGATCAAATCAGGGTTCAGTCATGTGTTTGGTGTCTATTCTGAACCAATAGAAATTGCATAGCGCTGACATCTATCTTTCTATCTATCTCATTATCCAATTAGAGATAAATCCTTTAATCGGCGCTATAACAGTAAATGGAAATATTTACTTCTACTGAAACTATGGTTTTCAGAGCCGACTGTACAATATTTATATTGTCAGTTTCCTTATTATTATAGATTGCTATATCTAAAGCCAAATTCTTAATATAATCATGGGATCATCACATTTTAAGAGTTTCTGGTCGTCTTCACAGTCTCATCCTTTGTGGGTAACCCTGTACTTGATCAGACAAAGCTTTTATCATTGGAGGACGGATAACAAAGGTTTCATAAAAATACACCTTTAGTCCCTTTAATAAACAATTTGTTTATGCAGGAGATTTGGATGATGTTATCTGTGTCCGTATGGGGGCAGAATATGATAAACTAAATAAAGACGATATCAACGCGAATAGAAATTGGAGTACTGTACTTGCAATGCAAATATGGAATACAACTATTAACGAGAATTTATAGTTTTATTGTAAAAGTTTACATGATATTTAATAAAAATGTTTGAAAATTGAAATTGGAATGTTGCACAAAGAGACTGTCATTATAATTTGGCATGGGTGTCTGTTTGTCAGTATCCTATTAACGTCAAAACGGCTGAACCGATCGGGCCCAAATCTTAAAAAGAAATTTAAAAAATTTGTGTTTAAAAATTTTTATTTTCGTAAAAAATTTTGAAATATTAAAAATCCGCAAATTTTATTTTATAAAATCCGCGAAATTTTTTTGTTTTGTTTTTCAATGTTACAATGAGAACATGTTCACAATAGAAGAAATAGAAGATGCCTAGTTTATTAAATTATTCGTGATTGATTGGGCTCTTTCTCGAGGATTTTTGAATATTACATTCAACAAAAACAACTTAATAACATTATTTTTATTCCATAGAAGTAATACAAATTATTTATATTAGTTGAAAAACAAGGAACAAATGAGAAATACTTTATATGTAAAGTATTTTTTTGTAAGTTAAGAAATTTTAAGAAAGAAATACAAATAAAGGAGAAAATATTTACAAACCACTAAAATTAGAAGATGTGGGAATATTTCACCCCAATTTAAAAAAAAGGGAAATGGAGGAAAGTTACATATTTTCTGTTATCATTTTGTAAGTAACTAATTTATGGTGGATTGATAGTATTTTTCGACGATGAACTTACAACTTATTGGAATACGAATTTTAGATTTTATATTAAAATTGAAAAATGAAATAGTATCTAAGGTGTGTGAAAAAAAATATGTTTTAGATACAAAATATGTTTACTTTAATGGTAAGTCTGTTTGTATCCAATAAATGTCTAAACGAATGAACCGATCGGGGCCAAATATTTTTAGGGTAGCTCATGACCCCAGGGAAGGTTTATATGGACCGTTAAAGTTGACAATATGTTGAAAATCATAATTTTTTTTAAAATGCGCCAATCTAAATAGAAAAATCCATAAAAATTAAAAAATGATTAAAAAAAGTTAAATTATGTATTCTGCCTTAGATTTAGTTATCTAATGGCTTATTTAATGATTTGGCTGAGAAACAAACAAGTTTATAGTTGCAGGGAATTGCAAATATCACATCATCTAATCCTTTGTGAGTAACCCTTTGAATGGAAGTGTAAATAATGGATGACGACATTAAATTGACTTCGTTTTCTGATAAAGATTCTCTGCGTTAAAATTTATTCCTTGGGTTTAATCAATAAATTGTCTCCAGTGGCGGGAATTGATTTCTGAATGAAAATATATCTTCAGATTTTGTTTAATCAATAGTTACTATATTTGCCTGCAGTGTAGTACACCTAATTTGTAGTTACTAACACGTTTTTCGGAGTTGTTCAACAAACATTTTCTTCGTTAAACTGGGTGTTCCACGAAACATGACAGTAGCAATACGACTTGATATTCGTCTTAGATCTTTAAATTTATTTTGTGACTTTCAGTCAACCTACTTTCACTTATATGTTTATTAAAACAATAACCAGAAAATTTTCCTACTCTTGGCAATTCCAAAATATATCCTGCCTTTCTTTGCTGTAAAAAACTTAATAGAATTTCGTTAGATTTCAGTTTTATTAAATAAAACCAAATTTGTCGAAATCTGAACTAAATTCTTCATATATTCGAAAATATTAAAAGCAAATAGGCAGACCACATTTTGAAATGCCAAGACTAGTGATATTTTGTGATCACTAACTCTAGAATTTAACTTATAAGATTAAGTTAACGACGGCAAATAATTTCAAAGATCAAAGACGACTTTCAATTCGTCTTGCTAAGTTTTCATGTTTCGTGGGTACACCCTGTATAGCAAAAAATGTTATCAAGAACTTTAACTAGGTACTTGAAATTACCTAAATTACAAACGATAGTTTGCTGTTCTGTTTGGTGGCTTAACTTGACAACCAGATGTTCTACCTGTTCTGTTTTGTGGGTTAACTTGACAACAAGATGTTCTATCTGTTCTGTTTGGTGGGTTAACTTGACAACAAGATGTTCTATCTGTTCTGTTTGCTGGGTTAACTTGACAACCAGAAGTTCTAACAGTTCTGTTTGAGTTGGGTTACCTTGACAACCAAATGTTCTATCTGTTCTGTTTGCTGGGTTAACTTGACAACCAGATGTTTCATCTGTTCTGTTTGCTGGGTTAACTTGACAACCAGAAGTTCTATCTGTTCTGTTTGCGTTGGGTTACCTTGACAACCAGATGTTCTATCTGTTCTGTTTGGTGGGTTAACTTGACAACAAGATGTTTCATCTGTTCTGTTTGCTGGGTTAACTCACTTTTAATTATCTTGGTATTAATTGGCTTCTCACTTTTGCCCTTTCAAACCTATTGCAGAATAGTCTACCCTGTTTAAAATGGAGGTCCAAGACGACATATCCGGATATTTTGGCTGGAGATCAAACATTGAACAAAATGAACTTCCAGATTCTTTTTTCAGGTAAAACATTAAAGGGACTGGACGCGTAATTTCAAGTGAACCTTAATACAAAGATGGCAATGACCGATTCACACCTGTACCATTAAAACCTTAATCTGATAAATAGTTTGGAAGATATTGTTGTTTTTCTGACTCAAAAGTGTTAAACTCGGATAATTTCCCCCATGTGTTTCTTACAAGCAAGAAAAGTCACTTTTGCGGAGAAACCGCAAATGAAAAACTAGTTTAAAGAAACAAAAGCATGGATATCTAATTCATACTATGGACAAAATTTCACCTAGCTTCTCCGAGTTACATCGTTCTGCTCCGCTGACAGAAAACAGAAGCTCTAAATCTAAACCTGGATAAAGTTATGGGGGGGGGGTAAGTTTTTCATAGCAAAAATATTGTATAGAAAAAATGGCGGATTCTATCTGGGTATAGCAAAAATTTCTCTCATTTTATTATCTCTTTAAGTCAAAGTAAGCTAAAATAATCCTCAAAATAAAATAAATGCTAATTTGCTTAAAACTTTAAAAAAGAGATTCGAATAAAAGATTTTGATATGAGTGTTGAGTTTCTTAGTGAACAGAACTTATGCAATTTTTTTGTTTGTTTAAATTTCTTATCAAGTTGATAGAGCACAGAATATAGAACTTTTGAAATTACTTAAAAGCTGTTTTTATATTATCTAGGCTGATCGAACTGTGTGCAGTATACTGGTCACGTGATACATACGAGACACGTGACCACTTTACTGCACTACCATTGGTGGGAGTTCTGGTGACGTAATACGGACTTATAAATAATATTATCAATTATATCTATTAAAAATAAAAAAAATTAAAATTATGAAATAATAATTGGAGAAAACCTAAGTTACAATTAGGTTTCTCTGGGATATCTTCGTTTTCAGATTGGTTGCATATTTGCTGAATATGATCTGTTTAAACCTACTATTTCTATATTGACACAGTTTTATATCAATTTCTCGAGAAAGGAACATCAGATATAACTTTCATGGGTTGCGATCAAGAGCTAAAGTTATAAGCTTTCAGACTATACCCTCTTTCATTTTTCCTTTACAGTCCATTTAAGGTTTCAAAAGTACCGTTTTAAATCAGACATTGTCATCTTTACATACATGAGGGCCAATTGAAATTACGCTTATAGTCTCTTTAAAGGGACCGTTCACTTATTTGGGTAATTTCAGGGTCAACTAAAGAGCCTATTCGCTCTTGATTGGTAATAGTCTTACTTTACAAAGACATCTGTGGCCGGAGAAAAAGCCGATTTTTCGTTCAGAATTTGAGCGGAAAAAAACGGTCCCTCTCTACACACACTATTTGATGTTTTTTTTTCAGTAACAACAGCCCAATAAAATTTAAATTTTTCATATTTTAATGTCACATGTGTTCGTTGTTATATACTAAAATTTGAAAACTTTTGACATTTGAGTTAGCAAGAAATTTACGTCTTTGTGTATACAAAGACGACGTCCCTACAACAATCAATTAATCATTACTCGTATTTTGATTCGTAGATTTTGTAGATTTTTTCCCGTATGTTTATAACTTTTCATTTTCATGCCGCGTTCAATTAATCTTTTTAAACAGGCAATACCAAATCTTTAATGCGATAAAATAGTGTTATTTTAGAAATAGAAAGTTAAGAAACAAAAAATTAAAAAAGTTATAACATTTACAATTAACCATTAGATACTACAGTTTAATTTTATATTCGAAATTTATTTTGATTCACAACATACTGAAAAAAAAAACATCAAATAGTGTATATAGAGAGGGACCGTGCCTTTCCGCTCAAATTCTGATCGAAAAATCGGCCTTTTCTCCGGCCACAGTTGTCTTTGAAAAGTAAGATTAATACTAATGAACAGCGAATAGGCCGTTTAGTTTACTCTGAAATTACTCAAACAAGTGAACGGTCCCTTTAAGAGATGTTATTTTAGGCCCCGTAGACAAGTCAGTGCAAAGGACCTTCATCGAAGACTCAGCATTAACAAGTCTCCTAAAAAGTGAGGTTTATTTTCTGTTAACAAATCGAGGTCTCAAAATCGAACCAGTAATTCTGCATTACAAATAAATATATCATTTTCATTTCTAAAAAATGTTGGTTCATCGTCGAATAATATTAACGATCCACCACCAGTTTAAATGAAATATAATTTAAACAATAAATATTTACTTTCCTTATCCTTTCCCTACCTTCTCCTTTGATTTCTATTTTTATATTTTTTAGAATTGGAAGGAAATATTCCCACAACCTCTATTTTGGAGGTTTTCAAATATTTTCTCCTGAACACGTAATTTTGTAGTTTTTTGTTATATTTCATAAATAGATAATTACTAATTACTAATAATTACTAATGTAATTTTTATTGAGATCTGATGCTTATTTTTATATAACAAAACTTTATAAAAAAAATCTCAATGCATTGTTTGGAATTAAATTGATTTGTTTACGATCCGAGCTGAATGTTGCATCTTTCCGAATTTGTATGGACGCTGCGTTCTTCGGTCTGAGTCGTTTTTAAAATTTTCTCCTTATAGACGCAACAGATAGAAGTAAGATTAGTATCGATCAAAAGCACTTTTTTATTACATTAATCCTATACCCCCTTTCTTTTTTCGCGAACACTCCCTTTAATATACGAAAGAATCATATTCAATTACATTAAACTTTTAAGTTAGTATCTAGAAAAGGGGGGGGGGAGTAAAAAGATACTCTTGACCCCCCTTTTCCAAAAGAGGGGTCTTCGACACCTTGACACCCTGTATCTGCGCCTGGTTACTTGAAATTACACTTACAGTCCTTTTACCCTAGAGAAGTGGTGTCCAAGGAGGAGGTCCCAAGGAACAAGATCCCGCAGAACAGGGAGGTCGATCTCATCAATAAATGGAAGGTGATCAACTTCATATATGATCGTTGTTGATCTTTGACAGCCATATATAAGCTAAATCAATTAAAGGTGATCACAAATAATCTACGGATTTGATCGTATTTGATCTTTGATAGCTTTATAAAGTTTAAATCAAAAAGAGATGATAAATGTTAATCTACAGATTAAAGATAGTCGTTGATATTTAATAGCTTTATAAAGTTAAAATCAAATAAAGATGATAAACGTTAATCTACAGATTAAAGATAGTCGTTGATATTTAATAGCTTTATAAAGTTAAATCAAATAAAGATGATAAACGTTAATCTACAGATTAAAGATAGTCGTTGATATTACATAGCTTTATAAAGGTTAAATCAAATAAAGATGACAAACGTTAATCTACAGGTTAAATCTAGCATTGATATTTCATAGCTTTATAAAGGTTAAATCAAATAAAGATGATAAACCTTAATCTACAGATTAAAGATAGTCGTTGATATTTAATAGCTTTATAAAGTTAAATCAAATAAAGATGATAAACCTTAATCTACAGATTAAAGATAGTCGTTGATATTTCATAGCTTTGTAAAGGTTAAATCAAATAATGATGATAAACTACAGATTAAAGATAGTTGTTGATATTTCATAGCTATAAAAACACAAAGCTAATGTAATATTCGTTAGACATTTTCTAGCTATGATTTAGCTGCGACTTCCTAACCTAGCTAGCCTTGGATATCGAAGAATGTGTATAGAATCGGATACCAGAGTCTACAAACACCAAAATAAGAGAATCTCATAAATAAAATAATAACATTTTAAAAAATAAGTGTTTGTCAGTTTGGACGACTGTTATTTTAACTACTGAATACTTATCCTTTGAAATAATGGATATTTGAAAAAATGTCTTTTTTATTAAAGGTATGGTTTTATTTTTGGTATTTCAAATAATGTATCCGTTTGTTTGTTTCCGTTCTTCAATGGAGTTATTTATTAAGTGTTCGTAAATTCTGTTGACCTGCCATGCTACAGTAATTCGATCAATATAGCACATGCCTTTCATATCGAAAATGTCGTCTTCTAAATAAGATTCCTGAATGTGTTTTTAAAACTGGATGACGTGTAATGGTTAAATTGATAAAAGGTTACACCTTTTATGCATTCTTTAGTCGCGGAAACTTTTTAAAAACATTTTATGTTTCATATTTATATTACTATTAAAGTTGCAACCCATTTCTCTGCAATAAAAGATGAAATAAAAAGAAAAAACTAAAATATAAAATGTACAATTCTGGGAGAGAAAGGGGAAGGGGGGGGGGATGATAGTTTTATTTTCAAGTTTTACTAAGAAAACAAAACTCTGTTTGTTTATGTATTTCATTTAGGAATGAAAACAAGATCTTAACAAACTAAGAAAACTTAAAAGTTTAATTTGATTTCTATTTTGCCATCTTTATACGAAGGATCAATTAAAATTTCATTTACAGTTCTTTTAAGGCCAGTATGCCTGTGAACCACAGAAATAAACTGAATTAGTATCTTGAATTAACAGTGATTTAAGATTTAAAAAAAACTTTCTATTTTCCATTTTTTTCATTCTTTGAAAACCTTGCAACCCTTCACATCTGCCATATTTGATTATACCAGGGGATGGATACTGATGTCTATCTATCTATCTATCTATCTATCTATCCATCTATCTTTCTACCAGGAGATGGATACTGATGTCTATCTATCTATCTATCTTTCTACCAGGAGATGGATACTGATGTCTATCTATCTATCTATCTATCTATCTATCTATCTATCTATCTATCTATCTATCTATCTATCTATCTATCTATCTATCTATCTATCTATCTATCTTTCTACCAGGAGATGGATACTGACGTCTATCTATCTATGTATCTATCTATCTATCATATCTTTATACCAGGAGATGGATACTGCAGAAGATGAACTAAAGAGAACAAGAGTTCTCTATCAGAAGAAAATGATGGAATTTCAGGTATTAGGGCTGGACCCGTTCAAACTTTTTTAAGTTCGACAAATTAATGGAAGGGACAGCCTCAACTGGTGAAGGTTGGTTTCTTCGTTTCTAGCGATGAACTGATTTTATGATTTCATTTTTTTCTTAAAGTGAGAACAGTTAAAAATATTATAACTGCAACTGTTACCGTTTAAATAAAGGAACGAATCTTTGCAGAATTTTATATCCCTATAATTTTGGAACCTGATTGTGTTAACCTTTGATATTTCAAACTTAGATTATTTGATCCAACAGTTGAGCAGAATTAACTGTTAGAAATATCTACGGTCTTTAACATTTGGTTGCAATGATATAAGGACAGGAAATCCGTGTTTGAGATGTACGTAGACTCAATTCCTTTACAGAACCTTGCCCAGCCCAGGGATAGTAGAAATATATATTTTCTACACTCAGTCTAAGTTCCATATTCTGAAAGCCATATTTTTAATTCTTGAATTAAATGAAGTTTTAGGAAAACAGACATAAAAAGATCATCCGAGGGAGAATAATTTTGTAGTTCTGGAAAAATGGTCGAGTTCTAGAAAATAGAAAATGTGGAAAATTTTCTATTCTAATGAAATTCTTGCAATTCTGCAGTGACAGGACCCTCAATACTGGGAATTCTAAACTATTTCCCTGTTCTTATATTCTAAACTTAAAACCATAAAAAATTTAGAGGTTCAAAATTGATTGGTTTGCAAGAAAATACATTATAATTGCTGTACCACTAGGCTGGTATATTCTTAGACTACTGAACAGTTCACAGATGTGCATTCCGTTGTGTCGTTTCTTTGGATAGTTATTAGTCAATACTTTCTGTTTGAGTCTAAAGTGTTTTTAAAATTGTGTAAAAAAGTTTTTGTTTTTAAAATTGTGTTTTCTAAATATTTGTTTTTAAAATTGTGTTTTCTAAATATTTGTTCTTAAAATTGTGTTTTCTAAATATTTGTTTTTAAAATTGTGTTTTCTAAATATTTGTTTTTAAAATTGTGTTTTCTAAATATTTGTTCTTAAAATTGTGTTTTCTAAATATTTGCTTTTCTTACATTATGCCAAACTTCAAGTTTAACCCTGACAGAAAATGTAGACAAAAAACGTACAAAAAACGATTCCCCCAAAAATTCGAAGTTAAAAAAATAGTGATCGTTTTTGTGTCATTTTATATCTCTGTTTCGGATAAAAATATTGCAAAGTTTAATAAAAGATGTTCTTAGGCTCGTTGGAGGAAAATTGAGGCAGGTCAACTTGAAGTAAAACAGAACCTTGTTAAATTCAACAACTTTGTGAGAGAGAAGCAAGGGAAGGTGGAGGGAGGATTAGAAAAGGCTCACCAGGAGATCCTCCAGCAGGTATATTGACTCTAATTGGTCACTACAGGGTGTTTCTATTGACATTTGAATTAAAGGACCATCTTCAATATTGTTTTTGTTTTGATGACAATTTTCATGAATCTGCATGTTTATTGGTTTTTAAGATGAATTCATTTAAGAATTTAAAAAAAACTCTAACCTTTAGGTAAATTATAAAACATCTCTAAACTTTAAGGTAAATATTAAAAAAAAAACTCTGCCCTATCAGGGTTTAGCCAGGTACTGAAGAAAACAAATTATTTGGTGTACACTGTACATCTTTAAGAAATGTTTGAGAATCTTGGTTTTGTCTATGAATTAGACAACTTTTCTTTAAAAAGTCTAATGATTTTGTTTTAATCTGAGGTAATATTTCTTCAAAATATAAAATTATGTTTGTAGGAGATGAAAACTCTTGAGCTTGCTGAATTAGAGAAAGAAAAAGTTCTCTACGAAGAAGCAAAGTAAGTTAACTTTAAACAAATTCTTGTCCTATTCAGCACCTTTCAAGAGAATTCATTCAATAAAATGGAGAATGTGTTTAAATCATTTAAACACAACTTTAAACAAAAGAACCAATTTTACACACATTTAAAATTATTATTTTACAAAGATAAATGCGCATATTTAGTTCAATAATGTATAATTGAAGGGAAGACGCAAAAAAAAAATCCACGCAAATGTCGTCTTCCTTTCAAATTATCAAACAATCATTATATTTCTTCGAGACGTAGATAATAACAACCATATAGACAATGGACAATAAGAATAATTAAAGTGATATCGGCAAGTGTTATACGTTAGTTTTAATGTCTAAACTTGTGTAAAAATGGTGCACTAGGGGGTGTGTTCTCCGCGTAGGGTTGGCTCTCCAAGGAAGACACAGGACCTTTAAATCAAATTTCACAAATTTACTTGTTGATATTTTAAATACTAGGATTTAAGGGCGCTCCACGCCCCCTTTTTTATAAAAAATTGTAGCTTTTAGCTGTTACTCTTAAAGCAAACATTTATAATCATTCTAAAATTTTTGCGGATATTTTGTTTAAATTTGCACATTTAAGAAAATAACAACTCTCGACATTTTGACGTTTAAAGGAAACAAACAAAAAGACAAAAAAGCAAAGTATATTAGTAAATACTTTATAGGTTAAACTAAAATTAGCTTCGTTTTCCAGAAATACATTAGAAACAGCGGTGGAGGATAAAAAAGTATTTTTAAACTATCTTCAGGTAATAATTAATGCTGTTTACATCAAAAAGCTCGGCGTTTCCTTAATGATATTTTGATTTTATGCATGATGATCGTTTTTTTTCAAATAGTTAACATCTACTTAATTTGTAGAAAACAATAAAATATTCATAAACTGATTTTACGAATTACAAAATTTATTAGCAATCAATTAATACAGTTGAAAGCGGGAAAGTCATACAGAATACAAGCTATAAGGCCTTGCTTAAATCTTGATTTAGTAAAGTCATATTAAGATTGAATCGTGGATAGTAGGACCTTCCTAAAAGCATTATTTGATTTGATAATAAAGCTTTTTGCACATATATCTATATAATAAAACAAGACATTAATTTTACCTTGAGTATCCCAGGGGTAACATAAAGGCTAAAAGAAATTCATTTTTTTTTCAAAAATCTCTTTTTTTAAAAATCCGATTTAAAATTCCACGGGCAACATCGGGCACTTCAGCTAGTTAGGGTATTTAGTAGGCAAACAATTTTTGTTTTAATATTGAGTATGAAAGACAGGAATAAAACTTTAACATATGAAAAAGTCTTCAATTTTTAGTCTGTGGTGGACATTGTTCCCGAGACATTTCCAGACATTCGTCGTCTCATGGAGAGATGTCAAGTAAGCATGTTAATTTAAGTGTCATTAATGATAAATATTTAAAATATATGCTAATCAGGGGTCATGCTTAACTTCTGTGTACTGTAAATAGACTAAATTTTGAACCACTTCTCTTGGTTAACCTAAAGTGATTTATGGCTCAACTATGACTCCCGTTTCATTAAATATGGTCCCAGAGGCTGAATTTTAAAAAATTGAGCCTAAGCACGGCTCAAATATGGGTGGTTACACTTAAAATCGTATTTATTGCTTCAAGATTTAAGCCGGCGCATAATTGAAACCGGTTGTTGGTGGATTTAAGATGCGGCTCAAATTTATTAAATTCGGAAATATACAAAGAAAAAGATTTAAGCTATATCAGGGACCTAATGCAGTTCAAATCGTTCAAGACTCTAACAAGCATATTTCGCTTTAAAAAAGAAAAGTACATAAAATAAAAGATCAAATAAAAGGCCTTCTTAGTATTGTTTTACATTATACCCTAGACTAAAGTAGGACTGACAGGAACAAGCGAAATGGAACTAAAGTAGGACTGACAGGAACAAGTGAAATGGAACTAAAGTAGGACTGACAGGAACAAGTGAAATGGAACTAGAGTAGGACTGACAGGAACAAGCGAAATGGAACTAAAGGAACAGATTTTTCAAAAAAGTAGGAGCACACCTTGCTCTTGACTAGAGGTGATGAAATGGGACTGTACACCCTTTAAGGGAATTTAATGTGCTGCAGCCCCAAAAGGGAGGAACAAATAAGTCATATTTTCGGCTTTGATAGGCTCTAGTTGCCACAAGGGATAAACTCCGAGCCCGGCTCTCTCAGATAGAAAAGACAAGAGAAGAAGAGGCACGTTCTCTAGAGAAGTTCAGTGAACTTAGAATGGAGGGAACACTGGACTATAACGTGCGCTTGGCAGAACTACAACAGAACGCGGCTAAGCTTGCAGCAAGAACATTAGGTAAGAAGGAAAAAATTTGCGCGTTCATAATCTTTCATTATAATTCTGTTAAAGGGCCACTGGATGTACACTTCCATGTGTTGATCACGATGTCTGATTTACAATGGTACCCAGGATACCTTTATTTGTTTAACAATGTAGAAGATATGATAGTTTTTAGATTTAAAAGTGTTCCATGTTTAACTATGGCTGTATTCTGAAGCACTGTATCCGAGATGAACTTACAAGAACCAAAATTCTTTTGTCAAAAATATTCACTTCTTTCCTGACCTTTCTTATCTCATTTGGTTTTGTCATTATTTAGGCGGAATTCTGTCAAAGAATATCCTCAGAATCTTCAAACCCTGCTTAGTGCAGTGAATTTTTTCTCCAAAGAATATTGAACGATGAATTTATGTTTGAACCTGAACCTTCAATGAATTGAGTCAGACATTAGATCAGCCAAAAAGAAGATATAAGTCACAGGAAAAAATTTACTGCTCTTTTTAAAATTTTGTTAAACATTTTTGATCTAAAAATAAATTGTAAACAAGTGTTTAATTCGGTAAATTTATTTATGTTTTTTTTGCAGTAGAAATGGACAAGTCTCTTTTGTACAGAAACCATAATTGAAAATAATTAATTCTCAAAATTGCAAACATTGATATCTAATTCATATCCGGCATTGCCATCTTTATATGAAATTACGTTCATAGTCCCTTAAAGCACTTCAAATATGTATTTATTTGTTTTATACATTTTTTTTAGAAAGAAGAACAATACTGGAGAATATAATAGAACTTAGCAAAGAAAAAAAATTGTTAATTTCTAACATCAAACTGGCGATTTCAAATATGCACAGGTTAGATTTGGCATTTACTATTTAACTAGCACTTTATTAAATATGAGCTGGGAACTTTAGAATGGTGGATATCGAGATCAATGCTTGATCTCCTTTTCTTCTAAATCTCTTGATTAAATATTGCTTGTCCTCTTGTTATTAATCTCCAGATTAATTAAGCGATCGGGTTTAGGGATATTTCATTCTAAAGTGTTCAGCTCTGGTTCTTTTAATCCAAAACAAAAATTTTATAACATGTCACATAAATTCTTAGCTTTTAACGCCAACACAGAGTTAGCCTAGAATATGACAATCTTGCAAAAAAACAATTTATATAGCAACAAATTCTCTTTTTTTAAATCTCTATATCTTTAAAATTGAAACCTATTGCTGTAGACCTTTGACATATTAAACTCTTAATTCTATTTGATTGACTATTTGAAATATGGAAGGTATGGTGAAGCTTGCAATGAAATATAGATTATAAAACTAGAGTTTGTGTCAAGTATTCAGTTTCATTGTTTTCCATAGATATGTTTTAAAAAGAGCAGTTGTTGTTCCTGGTGCACCTAAGGTAATAACTTCAGATAATTTATCAGAGCTGGGAACTTTTGTATTGTGGATATCCAGATCATCCACAGATTAATTTAATCTTTATTCGATATCCCACAATCGAACCCAGTTGAAGTTGTAGTGAGAGTTAATCCGGGTAGGCCTAACTAATATGAAGATTTGGAAGGGTATAGTTTTTATAGATCCTCAAATCAAAAGTGCCATCAGTGGATATTGAGATCTAACAATAGGGATTATGAGTATCTAAAAAAAATGTTCCCAGCTCATTTTTTTTCTCAAGCCACCATTAGTTTTTTAAAGCATTTTTTCTCTCTAGATTTGCATTCTCCATTCATGTTATGTCCAGAATTCATGTTATGTCCAGAATTCATGTTATTTCCAGAATTCTTCATGTTTTGTCCAGAATTTTTTTTAAGTTTGACTTTTTGAAATTAACTGTCAGAATTCTGGGAACTATAAATGTCATTTGTCCTACAATCAATTTTCCTACAATCAATTGTCCTACAATGAAATTGTCCCACAATCAATTGTCCTACAATCAATTGTCCTACAATCAATTGTCCTACAATCAATTGTCCTACAATCAATTGTCCTACAATCAATTGTCCAACAATCAATTGTCCTACAATCAATTGTCCAACAATCAATTGTCCTACAATCATTTGTGCTACAATCAATTGTCCTACACTCAATTGTCCTACAATCAATCGTCCTACACTCAATTGTCCTACAATCAATCGTCCTACAATCAATTGTCCTACAATCAATTTTTTCTACAATCAATATTCCTACAATCGATTGTCCTACAATCAATTGTCCTACAATCAATTTTCCTACAACCAATTGACCTACAATCAATTGTCCTACAATCAATTGTCCTAGAATCAATTGTCCTGCAATCAATTGCCCTACAATCAATTGTCCTACAATCATTTGTTCTAGAATCAATTGTCCTATAAACATTTGTCCTACAATCAATTTCCACACAAATAATTAACCCTAAACAGGCGTTTGACGCCCCCTCTCATATATGGTAGGGTATAATGAGACTGTAAAAAGGCCGTTCGGTGTTTAAAAAATCTTAAATAGCCCTTAATTATTTTGTTATTTAATTAAGCTACAGATCAAAAATCTACATTTTTGAAGAGGTCTTAAAAAACTAATTTAATAACGATGAATATTTGTCAAAAACAAAATACAAATAAAACTTCCCTATCACCTGAACTATTAAAATCAGCGGTCTAATTTTTTTAATAAGCTGGCCTATGGACTATGATAATNGCCACCGCCATACTATATATATTTAGACTATCCAGACTTGAAAGTGTTGTATATAAACAAATTTCCTACGATTTCTTTGCCCTTCACAAAATTTGTTATAGAGTAAAAAACATGATTTGTCCCACATCACATTAGTCTTATTGTGACTTAAAACTTAAACATATCAATTGACGTAGAAGAAATAAAAATATAAATGATGTTTATATTTTTGGTTTAAAAACACAAGTTTTCCCTTCCTCTTTTTCCGTACATGACTGATGGTACATAAGTTAACTGATGGTACATAAATTGACTGATGGTACATAACTTGACTGATGGTACATAACTTGACTGATGGTACATAACATGACTGATGGTACATAACTTAACTTATGGTACAAAACTTGACTGATGGTACATATCTTGACTGATGGTACATAACTTGACTGATGGTACATAACATGACTGATGGTACATGACATGACTGATGGTACATAACTTGACTGATGTTACATAACTGTCTTTTTTGTGAAGGAAACGAAGACAGAAGAGCTAGGCGTGCCTGAACAATTAAACACCATCATAGCACATATTGAAGATTTGACGGTATTTACATTTTTAAACTAATTTTATCTCTCTAGAAATATTATCATTGGTCCAAATACAAACTGAAAAACTCAAAGTCATACTATTTTCTAAGCGCATTTCTACTACAGGAAAACATAAAGAAACTATCAGTAATAAACACTTTTTGTTTCTATTTTTGTTGTTGTTTTAGAAACGATATATCATCAATTGTGAAGAAAAAATATTTCTATTTTTATTAACTAACTAACTAACTAAAATTTGTGGAACATGAATCCGTTTATCTATTATCACCCTTGAAAAGTGTTAAAATCTAACAAAATCCTTCAAAAGCTCTGTAAGAAAATTTTCCTTTATTAAAGGGAGTGTTCGCGAAAATTGAAAGGGGTATAGGCTTACGGCGAAAAATGATCGATAGTGATCGCTTCTAATTTCTTACCTCTATCTGTCACGTCTTTAAGGAGAACATTGTTAAAAACGACTCAATCAAAAACAAATCAATTCTTAAAGAAAAGACGATTGTCACTAGCATATTTGATCATGAAAATTTTATTATTAATGTTGTGAATCGTACATTTTATTTAATTAATGGAGAGTCACTTAAAATTACGTTTACAGTCCCTTTAACTTTTCAATTTTCTTCTAGGTAGTGAATGAACGTGTTAAAAAATCCGACCTTGGTATTGGTTACCTTGACCCGCTGGCTAGTGAAGCAAGCGAGCTTAGAATAGATTACTGAACACTCAACACTCAACAGTTTATAGTTACCAGGGAGTAAGGAATAGAAATGAGATATAACTGACGCGGTTCACCCTACCATATGATTATGCGTTCTTTGCAGACGGGTACTCCATTTGTATAAGAAATATTTAGAATAGGTTATTGTATACGCGGTAATTGTACACCAGACAAATATTTCTTATTCAAATGGAGTACCGTCTGCAAAGCATGTATTATCATATGGAAGGCGAACCACGTCAGTTATATCTCCCTTCTATTCCTTACTCTCTGATAGTTTCCCACAAAGGATGAGACTTGAGACTTCAGAGAAGATTATACGTAATTTATCTTCGAAATAATAAAGCTCTCCGCTCATATATATGTTTTTATTTGTATTTAAGTTTATATATATATATATATATATATATATATATATATTTATGTTAGTTTAAAGCTGACCAATTTTTTTCTTCAAATTTCGTTTAAAAAATATTCCACGGGCAACGCCGGGTACTTCAGCTAATAGAGTCTATTTCCTTACATTTAAGATTCTGTGCGACTTATCAAATCATTAATCTATATATTGCCTTTAATAGTTTTAACTCTTAAACTAACCTTTTCCTTTAAGAAGCCTTGGACATGTACACTTGAAAACTGTAACATGCTTATTTCTAGCTTAAAGGGACTGTTAATGAAAAATAAAAAGGGGTGTAGGATGAAACCAAAGCACTTCAGGAGATCGCGAATTATATGAATTCTATCTGATGTCCCTATCTCGAGAAATTGATATAAAACTGTGTCAACGTGTCTCCATCTGTATCAATTTTCTTATCAATTATATTCATTAAAAATAAATAAAATTTAAATTTAAATCATACGAGCGTACCTAAGCTGTTTAGGCTTCTCCGGGTTATCGTAATGTTTAAATTCATTCGGTATTTGCTGAACATGATCTGCATAAAACTTTGATTTCTATAGTTTTGGTATAACGTTGACATAGTTTTTTATTAATTTCTCGAGACTGGAACATCAGATAGATCAACTTCTGAAGTATTCAGCCTTTACCCTCTTTCATTTTCCCTTAACAGTCCCTTTAAGTTTAAAAGGAGTAATTGACCATCCCAAACCGAACTTTGCGTGAGATGAGGCATACCTCAGACTTCAGTTTATAGTGCCATATTCCTTCACTCATCTCGACTCTTCACCCTCCTGGATACCCCCTCCCCCCCCCAACAGCCCAAAAAAATGCATTGCATGTATTTGGTATAGTAAATTAAAATGTAAATAAAGGCAGGCGGGGGGTCCAGAATCCAGATACAGCTTTGGCGCTGCTAACTTGTTTGGAGAACAAATTGGCAGAATACGTCACTAGGATTCTTGTAATTGAAAAGGTATAGTATGGGAAGGAATAGAATGAGAAGGGATAGGATGGGCTGGAAGAGAAAAGGGATAGGGGAGAATGGAAAGGTAGAGGACGGAAAGGAATAGAATGGGAAGGGATAGGATGGGAAGGAATAGAATGAGAAGGGATGTACATGACTGATGGTACANTACGTCACTAGGATTCTTGTAATTGAAAAGGTATAGTATGGGAAGGAATAGAATGAGAAGGGATAGGATGGGCTGGAAGAAAAAAGGGATGGGGGAGAATGGAAAGGTATAGGACGGAAAGGAATAGAATGAGAGGGTATAAGATGGAAAGGAATAGAATGGGAAGGGATAGGATGAGAAGGAGTAGAATGTGAAGGAATAGAATGAGAAGGGATAGGATGGGCTGGGAGAGAAAGAGATGGGGGAGAATGGGAAGGTATATAATGGGAAGATATAGGATTGGAAGGAATAGAATGGGAAGGGATAGGATGGGAAGGAATAGAATGAGAAGGGATGGGATGGGAAGGAATAGAATGGGAAGTGAAAGGATGGAAGGAATAGAATGAGAAAGGATAGGATGGGAATAAATGGGACGGAAAGGCACAAGGGAGTTGAATGGGAAAATATTTGATGGACGGGAGTTGATATAGAAATCATATCGTATGCTCTGAATAGGTTGTATAAATCGATATATATGCATCACCTATGATCGATGCATGCAAAAAAATGTCAAGCCAGAATACATAGTATGATGTATCTATTAAAGATTTCAAGATGCAAAACTATTAACAGTTTAAAATTGAAATGTCAAAAAGCTAAATTGGAATATTTTTCATTCTAAGCAATTCTTTTTTTTCAAGACTTTTACTATGATTTAATTTTTTTCTTTTATGTGTAGAACTCATTTATCGCATAAAAAGAATAAACGTTTTTTAGAATTTCTGAATGAAAAATGCATAAAACAAAAAGAAAAAATACAGTGGAACCCACTTAACTACAAAACAAGAAGAAGACACTGATGAAGTAATCTTATTTGATGTTGTTATATACCAAATAGTTGTACTAGTTGCTTGTTAAGTGAAATGGTGCTGTGTACACTGCACAATTTTGTTTTATGGGCCACACTGTATGGAGAATACACTATGGTCGAATTAACAATTAGGAAGTAAAGATTTTAAGCAGAAAGTTTAATCTTTAAAAATATATTTACAAAATTTCCGATCTTTACCTCATATTTTTCTTTAAAAGTAGCTTTTAGATCAAAAACCATATACCAACTTTAAAAAAGATAATCTTTCATTATTATCTTTTTTATTGATCCGTTGCGTGCCTAAAAATACTATGTTATCATTATATTATAATTAAATGCAATGAAATCAAATCATACTGCAAAGTTTAAATTGCATCTTCACAGAATATAAATTCTTACATTCAAACATCAGCAAAATTTTTTTTCAAAACAGAAATAAAATGTATATTTAAAATCAAGCTTTGATGGTCACTCTTTTTTACAAACTTAAAGGGAGTGTTCGCGAAAAATTAAAACGGACATAGGCTCACGGCGAAAAATGATCGATGGGGATCGCTAATTATCTTACTTCTATCTGTTGCGTCTAGTATAAGAAGAAAATTGTTAAAAACGACTCGTAAAGAAGAACGTAGCGTCCACACAAATTCACAAAGTTGCAACATACAAGTTGATAATGTCGGATCGTAAAACAAAATCAATTTCATTCCAAACCAATCATTCAGATACAATCTATAAAATCATCGATGATTTTTCGACGCATTCCTATAAAGTTGATATTTCATAATATGTTTTATTTTTTTTATATACGATGTAGTGTACTTTAAATGACGATTTTTTTGTCGCTTGGTTTCGTTGTAGTCTATTTCACGAGAAACTCCAGAGCATCGAGAGCAGAGACACCTAGCGATCAAATAAACGTTCTTCAAAGTATTGTATGTGAAACAATTAATACATATTATAAAATATTAACTTTATACGAATTTATAATTTTTTTACATTTTTGTCGTCGCTATTTAATTAAAAAAAACGATTCTCAAAACGTAACCATCCAAATGGATGATTGTGAACATCGACTTTGCGCTCAAACTCATACATTGCCGGTCACTCCCTTTAACTGTCTAGTTCACTGTGATATACAATATATAAAGTTTCTAATTCAGTGGAAAGATCTATCTAATAACATAGTAAAAATTAAACTGTGAATCGTTAAAAAAACTGATTTGCTTTGTTCTCAAAATTCCCCTCATTTTTGCACAGACGCCTTTGAAGGGAATTAGCATATTTTCATTTTTTCTTGATTTTTAGGTTTTAAAAATTTTGCAAATGTTTTTGCACATTTCAATTCGCTGGGTCAAGGGCTTTTCAAAAATGTTTAATTTGTTGCAATTTGCGCAATTTTTTTGCACATTTTTTGCTTAATAAATAGATTTCCCAATTAATATTTGGATCTTTGTCAATTTGCCATTTTATTTGCAGATTATTGAGGTAAAGCCTAAGGGCTTTCCAGAAACGTATCAAATATTATAGATTTGTACCACAATAAAAAATAGAGGGGGGGGGGGGTTATTATTTGACCCATCCCCACCCCCCAGGCAACCAGTCAGTAAACCAGACGTCAGGCCATTGAGATGTAGCCAAAAAAACGCTTCAGCTATTTTAAAGGGATTATAGAGATAATCGCTTCAAATCAAAAGTGTCTGTTTATATCCCACAGGGTGTCTGCATGTTATTGCAGACACCCTGTGGGATACAAAAATATAGAATCCATCATTGTACCCCGGCCCTGGGGTTGGCAGCTTTACATACTATTCTTCCAAGAATAACTTCATAAATCAAAACTATGCTTTGAGAGGTTGTAACTTCTGAACAAGACACAACTCAATAATTTGAAAATAATAAAAGTAAAACAAGGATAAAATGAATGTTGGCGCTGAAATTTTAATCCAATACAAAACATTTTGGAATATGGAATAATAACAGAATATAACACTTTTTAGTCTAAAACAAACTCTTCTTCTTGTTACTCGGATAGGGATCTAAACGGTGTGAATCGAACATGTGAGTCTATAAGTGGGGAATGTAACATCAAGTTACGTCTATAACGGTCCCTTTAATCGAAATAAACCCTGTTTTGGTATTTTTTGTAAGGTATTAAATCATTAACTATATATTACATATTATTTAATAAAAACTTGTTTCGAAAAGTCATTGAGGAATAAAATGATTCTATTTTTCTCTAAATAAAAAAAATATGGAACATCAAATTTTAAACATCTCAAAGGGATAAAATATTAAATACTAACGCTTTCTTCTAAAAAATATACAGGGTGTTCAGAAGATAACTTCATATAATTTAAGAAATCTTAAACATGAATTCTTAAATACTATGGAGAAGAAGAAGAATTTAAATGGGGGCGTGGGAGTGACTTTTCACCCCCTTCAGCACCTCCCCTTCCCCACCACCACCACCAACACCACGTAAAAACCATTTATCAGAAGACCCCAAGTTTTGGCGCAATGGGAATAGTTTAACCAAATAAACTGAAAATAAATATACAATATCTAAATATTTTATCAAGCACTCTCTGAACATTCTTGTTGACCTTTAAAAAGGTCAGAAAATATACAAATAAAGAAATCAGGAAAAACACAAATATTCTATAACATTTATTTAAGAAAAATAAAATTGTTTTGAAATATTTGCACAAATGGCGAAGGTTAAAATTGGTTGATTTAGAAATTAACAAAAGGAATTAATGATGGATATTAGATGGTGCTTCAAGGGAGTGTTGTAGAGCTTCATGTTGGTGGAGCAGATCCGGGAACTGGGACAACAGGGTTTATCAATGTATCAGAGGCAAGGCAACTCGAGATAGCGGAAACTTCGGACAAGGCTCGACAAGTTTCCTAAGTAAGCTTCTCAAGAAGTTAATAGGGAGATCAGAGGTATAAGCATGCCTGCTGTTAGTTCACTATCTGCATCATCAGCACGGAGGAGTCAGGGGGGGTGATGTAGAGCTTCATGTTGGTGGGGCAGATCTACAGGTGCGTTGCGCTGAGTATCTGCATCATCATCATGGAGGAGTCAGGGGGGGTGATGTAGAGCTTCATGTTGGTGGGGCAGATCTACAGGTGCGTTGCGCTGAGTATCTGCATCATCATCATGGAGGAGCCAGGGTAGAGATGGAGTTGTGAATATGAGTGTTCGTAACTGACTGCCGGTTGAAGCGGGGATCTAAGGTGAGCGGGGATTTGACACATGTGGTGTGCTTGCTTCCTGTGTACACAAACATTGAGAATTAACGTCGGCATTTGAGTCGGAAAAATCGTCTTCCTTATATTTCGAATTTATTTTAACAATTCTGTATATTTGTAAATATGAGTTAGATTAAATTTTTATTTGTGGAACCTTCATGATTATAGGGAAGGTTTATGTATGCTCAAAGATTTAAATATTTTTGTTTGTTGTTTGTTTTATATTGTACTAAGAGAAGATGCTCACATGATAGTGCCAACCTTAAAAGTTGAAGTCTAGTAAAGAATGTGTTTCACAAAGAATATTTTGGAATGAATGGTTTTCCATAAAAACTTGAATTGGAAAAGGGATAAGAAATCCAAAACTTTTAATCTGAAACTTTGAGATCTATAAAACTTATTTCATACATTCTATTAATATATTGGATTTTGTACCATCCTTAAAGGGAAGGTCGGCGAAAATTCAATCGCCCTTTATTAAAAGTGCTGGATGTCCGGTTTAAAAAACACTCTCCATATCTTTGTTTTTCTCTCTAAAAATATCATTTTTAGGCTTTCATTTTAAAACTTCTAGACTTTTAATGAAAACTTTGTTTTTCAGAGATTAATTGGTAAATAACGGTCAATGAGTGGGTGGAATAAAAATATGATAGAACAAAAAAAGTTGCAGATTTTTTTGTAGATATTTTAAAAATACGATGCTTTTCACTTTTTTTCGAATTCTGATTAGTTTCTTTAATACAGTAAAAATAAAAAACAAATACCATCTAAAAAATATATCTAAAAAAATATCACAAATCAGATTTTTTTCTATATACAAATTTCTATCAATGTAAAAAACTAAAATTTTGTGTTTCAGTGATCATAATCTTTGAAAGAGAATCGTTTAATTTTAAATGTTCTTAAATTAAAAATGTTTTTGTTGAATTTACATTTCTGCTAACTGTGCATAAACACGTATATTTGAACCTGTTTTAAGATATTTACATTTACGATTCTAAATTTTACATCTAAATTATTTCCTTCTTGTATTTAGGAACAAATTCATTTATTCAATAAAGTAGAAAATCCTGTATTTAAAAATACAAAAACAAAACGCCTATTTAATTTAAAAACAAGAAATTTAAGTTTTCTTGCATTTGCATTATACTTTTACTCCAATAAAATAAATTTTTTTTAACTTTAATGTTATTTGTTGCTCATTACATGACAGTTTAAAATTAAAGAACGTCCAACAAAATATTTCAAAAAAGAGAAAAAATTTAGAAAAAAACTTTTCTAAAGTTTTGTTTTTAGAGCACATTTTTTGACTTAATTATAATAACAAATTATTAATTAATTATTTATTCATAAAGCAAAAATTCTACAGTGGAGACCTGGAAATTTTTCGTTGTCTTCTTTTTTCTCGTAAAAATAAAATTCTGCTTTTTTAAAATTTGGAACAGAACTACGGTAAGCTTTAGTAACCACGTAGCTTCCTTAGTTTTTAATTTTTCTCAAAAGTGTGAGGAGACCAAATTTATTCGTTTACTTATAAAAAAATCACAACAATTTTATGCTTCCACAGTTTTTTCAACATGAGGAGTTGTGATTAAAAACATATTAAAATTAAAGTTCAATCTTACGTACAGTTTACTCTAGTTTAACGTAAACCAAAAAATTAATTCTACAGTTTTCTGGTTCTCATGCTGTATTTACTATCTGAACATTTGTGCACTGTCTGATTAAGATACAAACACATGGTGTACATTTTGCATAATGTATTCACGCAGAACATATTCAGATAGGGCAATTTAATAAAATGGCTTTTTAGTATTGAATGATCCGTGCACGGATAAGGTGTATATGGTCCAGTTATCATATTATGCAGATTTGTTTGCAAACAAAATTATACATGTACATTTTAATGCTGTATTTTAAAC
The DNA here is from genome assembly GCF_000591075.1 of Eurytemora carolleeae. Lineage (NCBI taxonomy): Eukaryota > Metazoa > Arthropoda > Copepoda > Calanoida > Temoridae > Eurytemora > Eurytemora carolleeae. The sequence continues at coordinate 374,874 of NW_019396929.1, read as the reverse complement.
ATGCTTAGATCATGCGAACATAAAGTTTCGCAAAATAATTGTACGGTGGGTGATTAATTCTTATGTTTCTTTGCGTTTGTTTCTTTCCGTGCCGCGCCTGTTAAAGGAATTTAGCTTATCCCTCGGTCTTAGTGAAATATCATCTAAAAAGGCTTGAATGAGCATTCTATACTCTTAATCTTATCAAGTTTAGAGCGCTACCTCTTTAGTAAATAATTAAGATTACAAAATGCATTATACAGCTGGAATCAGGGGCTTGCCAACGATTTAGCAAACTTTTGATTCTCCTTAAAACTAGAGCTGTGCACGCATTGACATTTTTCATGCTGTTACACTAAATAACGGTTAATTGAAACAATAATTTTTTGTTTTTGGGTAGCCGTTCGTTTTTAGCTTAAAACGGAACGTTAATTTCGTTAACAGTATTTTACGTGTGTTTTGAAAGCTATACCGTTTGTTAACAATCTAAGTACTATTGATGGCTTTAACGGCAGACATTTTAGAACTCTTTAACGGTGCCAGCTGTTAACGATTATTTCATGTAAAAGTAGCTGACGAAATATAAAGACAACATTCCAAATCATAAGAACACGTAAAAACTATCAAAGTACATGAAATTCGATAATTCAACAAATAGCCAAGGGAAATAAATGCTGAAGAGGGCTTTTAAAAGCGCTTAAATATATTAAAAATCTTTTAACGTGAAAATTTTCATTAGTTAATGATTTAAACATTAACGGTTCTTGCCGATCCTTAAAGGACTCGTCTTTTAATTAAAAAACGTTTTGTTAACGGAACTTTGCCCAACCCTACTTAAAACCGTTGTAAATAAAATAATTAAAATTAAAATGTTTGGGGTAGCTTATGAATATTAACAATGTAAATGCGTTCTAATCTGGGACATTCTACTCTGATTAATTTACGTAAAATTCAAGAAAAAATTCAACAAAAGAGTATTCAGAGCTTCTCGGGTTAAGCAAGTTAAAAAAATACATTGCACCTTTTAGGGTTTGACGACTTTAAGAACATAATTAGTTTGTAAACTTGAGTTTAAAGGGGTTTAATTTTCTTCATCTTTGTTTCACAAAACCTTTTTTTTGGAATTGTTTAGTTTTGCCAGGTTTTTCGTAGAATAGTTTTAGAATTGATTGAATAAACACTATTCCTTACTATTTTAATTTAACAAAATTCAAAGAATTAAATAAATTAAATCTTTTTGAATAAATGCGTTTCTCTAATTCCGAGCGGTGAAAATGACAAAAGAAGTTAAAATAGAAATTAAAATATAAAATTAAATATTCTTCCATAAATATGAAAAAATTAATATTTCATAAAAAATCAAATTCATATTTTGTTCGTAATATCTTATAAATCTACCAAGAATAATCCAGAATTACGAACATTTTTGTTTAAACTATGAACAGAATGTTTGGGAATTTCAAAGCAGCGAGCGCAGAGACACCTGGCGGCCAACCTATTTCGGCGTTTTAAGTGCATTGTATACAAAACAAATGAAAAATATTATTAAATATTAATTACATATGAATGCGTTGGAAAATAATCGGTATAATATCTGAATGATTTGTTTGAAAATAAATTGATTTTTTTACGATCCGAGTTGTATATTACAACTTTCTGAATTTGTATAGACGCTACGTTCTTCAGTATAAGTCATTTTTATAGACTTATAGACGCATGAGATAAAACTAAGATTAGTAGCGACCAAAAGCGATTATTTTTCGCCGTAAGCCTACACCCCCTTTCATTTTTAGCGAACACTCCTTTTAAAGTGTATCCCTATACTCTATCTCGTTATTTACTCACTTATTTCACCATGCTAATTTAAAACCTTGATAGCCTGGAGAATGAGGGGCTGGGTAGGACTGGGCGTCGTTCCGTGGGAACGATCGTTCTTTCACGGGAACGAACGGAAAACACGTTTAGAAAAATGCAAGAAGTAGCCCAGCTCAAGGTGGGAGGGGGGGTCTATGTCACATTTCAATGTTTCCCCGTCTCAAGTTTATAAATATGTTTTAAAATATGATATTTTCTATGCTTTTGGCTTTGGACAAATATATATATTTGATTTGATTTGATTTGATACAGTGATTTCCTCTGTAGTTTACATAACGTATGTAAGAAGATTGCATTTTTTGCATCAATATCTTGCAAAACTTTTGCACACACTCTCTCAGAGTTAATTTGCACAATTTAACGTTTTTAAAATTATTTTTGATAACTTTTTTTTAGTAATAAATGGATTTTTACGAATTTGCTAGTTGCTGTGCTTATAAAGAGGTTTTGAAGGGGGTGGGGCAAATCCCCACGTCTCTTCGCTTATCCTGGTTTTAAAGTACGCGCGCGCAGCAGAGATATACTTCAAGATACAGATACACACTTCAACAGAGATATAGGGTTACAATGCAATGTACTCTTCAAGATACAGATACACACTTAAACAGAGATAGCACCTACTGCTAAACTTTATTCTAAGTGAACTTGCAGCCTTCTAGATGTACTTTTATGGTTACATATCTTTTATCAGGTAGAACACGTTTTTATTTGTAAACATCATTCAAAATACATCACCGAAGAAAAATCCACGAAAGTGCTCTAAAAATTCACATATTAATAGCTCAGGATTTAAGGAGTAGAAACGAGACATAATTGCATATACTCATTTTCAATTCTTTTTGGCTTTCATAAACTTATTCCTCTTTATACATTTCTATCAAGTAGCATTACATTTTGCAATACATTTAGTTATGGGGTTTTTCAATTAAGCTAACGTTGTGTTCGATATATCGAAATTGACTGAATGCAGTTCCACAAACCTATCGAAAACATAGAAATCTGTTCATTAGCTGGATATCACGGGTACGCTTTTCTGGTTCATTTCATGTACTGGCCCGAATTTCATCTAGCCCAGGGCAAGCAGTACAGTACAAATACAGACTATATGAGGTTAAACGGTATAGTACGCCAAAGTGAATAATTCCCTTCTAGTGAAATTTCTGTGATATTGTATACGCCTTGGTTCAAGAAACTGCAGTAAAATGTTTTGATATTAATAAATTGCGAATTTTCATGTTAACAATATTTGATTTTGCCTTTCTTGAAATACATTTTGCTCGCGTTAAAATGTTGTCATCATTTTTGCGTTTAGATCGAAGACGATCAGGAAATCGTCTTTAAACTCCTATGTTTATTGTTTATGTAAAGCTATTATTTCATGTGCATTGAAAAGTGCATTCTACGCAGTACGCATGTATGGATTATATTGTTTCTACTTCTTAAAGAGAGATATTATTAGCTTACTTTTTTTGCTAATTGTTATATGATATTCTACGAAATAAATCCTTATTATGTACTGAATTACATTTTACATTTTACATTATTATAATTTATTTCAGCTTTTACATTACAAAATAATTTCTATTTTACAATAGTAAATTATTTTAATCTTACGCAAAAATATCTTGAAAGCTTTACATTTTAAAATTTATTTGCTTTGATCACATGTTGAAATGTAGAAAGTATAAAAAAATGGCAAATAAACGTTTTGACATGTTTGAAAACAGTATTTTAGTAAAAAATTAGGCAAAAACTTGCATATTTATTAAAAGTTTTGCATTTTGTATTTTATCAGAAATTCAGAATATAAAAAAGACATTAAAATTTTATTTTGAAAATAATCCAAAATCGATAATGTTTTTTAAATAGCTTTATAGAAATGGACCGCGTACGTGCAAGATCTTGAACTTTAACAATTAATAACAGTTCTGTAAAGCTAGGAATTTTTAATCTTAAATTATCAGTATTAAGGAACAAAACTGAACATTCTTAAAATTATAATTTATTAATTATCTAAAACTATCGAATTTTCTTCAACTAAAAATTAATAGATATATTCAATATTTTATTTAGTTTACTGTCAACTTTTCATAAAACAGATTATTGCTGTTAATCCCGGCTCTGGATGAACAGAGGCCAAACTTGTTTGCTGTTAATCCCGGCTCTGGATGAACGGAGGCCAACCTTGTTTGCTGTTAATCCCGGCTCTAGATGAACAGAGGCCAAACTTGTTTGCTGTTAATCCCTACTCTCAATGAACAGAGGCCAAACTTGTTTGCTGTTAATCCCGGCTCTGGTTGAACAGAGGCCAACCTTGGTTGCTTTTAATCCCGGCTTTAGATGAACAGAGGCCAAACTTGTTTGCTGTTAATCCCGGCTCTAGATGAACAGAGGCCAAACTTGTTTGCTGTTAATCCCGGCTCTGGATGAACAGAGGCCAAACTTGTTTGCTGTTAATCCTGGCTCTGGATGAAGAGAGGCCAAAATTGTTTGCTGTTAATCCCGGCTCTAGATCAAGCAGTTTTCTATATTCTTTAATCTGGATAATATTGCCGTTCTTCTTTCTTAAAAACTATTGCAGAGAAACCAAAATACACAATTTTCATCATCGTCGACAAAGGTTGCAAGGTATCGTTGTGAATCAGGCATACAACTTTCTAAAAAGAAGTTTACTAGAATTACGTTTTCAGACACTTTAATATAAAGCAACAGTAACATTTTATAATTCTGACTTAGCCTTTTTTAAAGATAGACTTTAAACTCTTTTGTCATTCACTGCCTTTTTATATTTATTGCTGTTAAATTTTCCTTTAACAATCAGTATGGCCATTCGCTAACTCCATCCAGATTTGGCTATTTTTGTCTAATATAGGTTGGCAATTGTGCTAGGGCTAAATTCCAACATTTCCAAGTTTGACAAGCCTACATTTTTTCCTGAAGGTTTCTAGGAGTTTCCACACATGATGTGAGACTGATCTGTTTAGCCGTTTGTACTCTTATTGGCCAGTATATATAGTTTCATAAACAACCGAAATGACAAGGTAAATATGAATATAATTAATAATTATAAAGACATTATCATGTTTTTATGACACCCTGTAACAAGCCTATAAACTCATTACATATTCTTTCTTGTATTCAACAATTTTCTTGACACCCTAATATTGATTTATATTATATATTTCTATGAATATATATTAAAGATTGGGCGTTTCCCCCTCTAACGATTCGAATCGGTGTCAAAAATAGGTCGGCTNTAAAACGAAAGCGCGGTTAAATAGTTCTAGGCCTGCATTCAACTCTCTCAGCCACCGTGGTATTGGCCCGCTCAAATCACCGGGACTTTCTTGCTTTCCAGTACAACAGCGTTTAAAGACGTTAACGCCGGCAGTTTAGTTTTAGTTTACGCTCACTAGAGGTATAAGGTGGGTTCTGCTTTCATAGAGTAAAGAGAGAAACAATGGTTCTAGTCAAGGTGTTCTAGCTCATTCAACAGAGAGTACATTTAGAAACAAAGACAAAATTTGATCCAACCAGGAGAAATCTAATTTTTTTAAATACTACATTCAGATGACAAGATAAAAGATTTTTTTCAAGAAGAATTTTAATATTTATCAAGAGAATATTCAACTATTGCGGTGTACACTGTTAGAGAATAACCTTTATTTTCTTTGTACAAATTTGTTAGATATCTCTAATATTTTGTTTATAATTTCAAACAAAAAAGATCATAAGTTCAAAATGTTAGGGGTGTTCTTTTAGACTTATTTTTACCCCCTAACCACCCCCCTAACCACCCCCCCCCC
>NW_019396929.1:272633-368550 GCF_000591075.1 Eurytemora carolleeae | reverse complement strand
ATTGTATGATGTAACTAAAACTTTACTGAAATAAAAGTAAAACATTTCCCTAATACATATTTTGATGTATTTTCTCTGAAAGTAAAATGTTTATGTTTCAAGTTTAGCGGAGCTCACTGTATTTGAGTTTTATTGAGCAATGTTTTTATGTTTCCAAATTCCACGATGTAGAAAATACAACTCGTCCACTGACCTTCCTATAATGTTTAAAAGAGATAATGAACCAAATCTGTTGCATTCCACCACCCCTTGAAAACGTGTTTAGCGACACAAAAAACCCTTTTAACAAAACTGTCATTGTAATTTATTTAAAGGAATTTTAGATGCGAACTTAAAGGGAGTGTTCGCGAAAAATGAAAGGGGGTATAGGCTTAATTCGATAAAAAGCGCTTTTGATCGCTACTATAATCTTACTTTTATCTGTTGCGTCTATAAGGAGAAAATTGTTTAAAACGACTAATATACCGAAGAACGTAGTGTTCATATTTTTCGACGCACGATGAGTAAAACATGATAAAAATACATGTTTAAAGCTAAATACTGCGTGAAGAAATGTGGAAAGTATTTGTGATGTCGTCTGTTTAGAAAAGCCAATTAATAGGCGGATAATTGTGGTTGACGTGCAGTAATTAAATGGTGGGTGGTCTATATCTGGAGTATACGGAATGCGTTTACAAAGAATTTAAAGAAAATGATTGAACCACTTCCATGGAGGATGGGCCATCAATGATAAATTACTGTACACTGTATACAGGTTGTCCAAAAAGTTTGAATAAGTATATTTTTAAACTACAATTTTGGTAATTCCGTAATCAGCCGGAGTTGCTTACCCCTGAACAATTTGACAGTTGCGCTTTTTTTGGATACCCTGTATCTCAGCGGTTGGAGCATTAGTAGCCGCAGCGAGGCTAATTTTATTCTGATGTATAATTAGATAAAAATATTCAAACCGAACCTTAGTTCAGATAATAAATCATGCATGAAGTTTCAGATAGTTCATGTAAGACGGACAAGACAGACAAGACAGACAAGACAGACAAGACAGACAAGACAGACAAGACAGACAAGACAGACAAGACAGACAAGACAGACAATATCAAAAATCAATTAAGGAGTTTTCTACATCACGAATAGAAAATTGTATATTTTACTTTTGTAAATTCTTTAATTTTGAAGAAAGATAAAATATTTTATAATAAATCTGAGATAGTACCATTGTATGATGTAAAACTATGACTCTTTATAGATAAATGTGCCTCACCTTATAGTTAGATGAATCCCTTGACTTGAAAAATAACAAATGGAAATAGTACAAACAAATTTTTTAACATTTTTCCAATTAGTGAGAAGAAATGGTTAGACTTGTGAGTTTTGATATTCTTTCCCAATTTAAAAATATTAAGTAGTAATCTTTGCTGCCGTTGTAACTTCAGAACCCCTTTCCGTTCTGCTTTACATTTTGATTGAGGCACTCGATATAACCACGGAAATGAGATTTAAAAATTCTAAGTTGAGTGGGTTTAATTTATGGAGAAAGTTAAGTATTCAAGAAAGTCTGGGTTCCCAAAGAGATTCAAAATGTTTATGCATGATGTCAAGGCATTATTCATGTTTTATTGATTATACATTTTTGTTTTTAGGGATAAGGCCAGAAGATGTATATTTTACTGGCAGTTGTCTGCTTTCTCTCATGTACTGTTGTACACGCTGAGCACTCATGTACGGCAATAGGTAATGAATTATAAGATGACCTCTTTGCAACTATATAGCAGATTTTATAGTATGCAATATGCATATATACACATTACAAATACACACTTTAAATTACAGAAGTTAAGTACATTATGCAGATAAAGATGCAAGTGTAACATTCAAGTACATTCCTCATATATATTTTTAGTGTGCAGTATTTAACACACCAATTTTTCATTGTAAACAGACCCATTTAACTTGATTAGTCATATTTATTATTTAATATGTTACTAAACAGCATTACATACACTTAAGTATTGCTATGATGTCGTCTCCCTATTTCATAGTTTTCTGGTTGATCACTGTACTTATTTACTTATTGCAGGATACTACCCTGACCCTGCTGACTGCAGTACGTTCTACCGTTGTACAGATATCTGGGGAAACGGTCTATACCAACAGTACACGTTCATGTGCCCGGCCGGTACGGTCTTCGATGACATTCTGGATGTTTGCAACTGGCCTTGGGCTGTTCCTGGATGTGGAACAACTCCCCCGCTTGTAACTTCAACCCAACCACCACCAACAGCAGCTCCTGCAACAACAGTAGCAGTTACAGATGCTCCAGTAGAAGAAGAAGAAGCTGTTGAAGGCGAAAAAGAAGTTATTGAAGAAGTCACGACAGATGTTTCTGTAGATTCTGCAGAAACTGAAGCACCCTACACACCAAGGTATGAATATCAGGCCTCCCTCTATGAAAACTAATACTAATTACGATAAAGTTAAGTATTATTGCTTGTCTAAGTGTCTGTTTGTCTGTCCGTTTGTATGTAATAAACGTTAAAACGGCTGAACCCAGGCCAAAATCACAGTCACGTGACCCCATGGGAAGGTTTATGGGTGCTCAAAGTTACAAAAAATTGTGTCCAAAAGTTTTTGATTTTTGTTAAATTTTGAAAATGCGCGAAAAAAAGATTTCGCGAAGTTTTTTTTGTTATCTATTTATATTTTGCTTGTTTGTCCGTTTGCATCAAATAAACGTCAAAACGGATGAACCGATCGGGCCCAACATTTTGTAGGACCTCGCTTGACCCCAGGGAAGGTTAATGGATGATCGAATTTATAAAAATTTGCCTCTAACAAAATTCGATTTTTGAAAACCCACGAAATTTTTTCATAAATCCGCGAAATATTTTGTTTTTGTTTTACACAAAGAGAACATGTTCACAATTGAAATAGAAGATGGGCGCGAAGTGCCCTAAAAACCTGGTTGTTTTATATTGTACAAAGGGAAGATGGTCACAAATAGAATCAAAATTAATAGTTAAAATAGAAGATGGGCCCTACTCGCCCCAAAAGCCTATTGTTTAAAAAAATTTTTTTAAAAGTTTTGAAATACTGAGAAAGTACACTATACTGTTAACATTGGAAATTAACTTTTTTCTAATAGATTTTAGCAATTTTTTAAATTATGTTAACAAGGAAGGATTTTTTTATTAAATTTTAAATACGTATTTTTGTGGTCTGTGAGCTGTTTTTTTACCAATCAAAGACTAACTACTGTATTTAAAGTTTCCACTGGAGATTTTGATTCCAAATTTAGCTCTATTATTTACTTAGTGACGCTATGCCTTGTTAATTCTACTTCTGTAATACTTGATTGATTTGTTTCAGTGCTGGAAGCGCATATGACTGCAAAATGCCGGGAGTTGTTAGTAACGACGCGGACTGTCAAAAATTCTGGCTTTGTAAAGAAAACCCAGAAGGTTCCAGAATTCTCGAGGTAAGTGTAATCTATAAAGAATAAAGATATTAAATAAATCTTCCCAGCTGCTTTGCCTGATGTACCATTAGCCAATTGGAAATAAGTTACGGCTTCCCAAAATTAATTTTTGTTGCATAATATTAAAAATGATGGAGAAATGAATGATCTGCAGACAAGAATTTTAATTTATTGGTATTAAGTAATAATCCTTAAAATATGGAAAGTTCAAAATTTAAAAAGTTTGGCATCGGGTTTGAACAATTTTAAAAAAAATTTTCATTAATGCGTTATATAATTTCACATTGCTTACTCAGCTTTACTCAGCAAACTTTTAAAAACTTTTTAATATATTTCAAACATTACAATAGCAAACAAAACGTCTGTGACAGGAAAAGAAAAATCTGAATAAATTCTTGAAAGAATGACAAAAATTTAAATAGTTGGAGAGAAAGATAAAAGAAGAAAAGAAATTGCATAGTCTAAAGCATGATTTGATGCGAATAGGTGAAACTTCGCAGTTCATTGTTCAAATAGTCTTTAGACAGGGACTACTTAGATCTTATTCTATAGTTCATGGATTTGAGCAAGGTACTAATGCAAGGAAAGTTATTTTAGAGGTATACGCATTTTTTGTACTGCAGTGTACTGTCTTTTGGCGGAAAAGTAAACACAAGACGGATGTCAAGGCCTGACATGGAATCCATTTTCACAAAAATAATCTATGAAATATTCTGGTCATATGAAACTATTATCTGAATTTTCAAAATTATCAAAATTAAATTCTTTTATCTTCCTCGGATACTAAACGAACACTGATTAATCTATTCTTGTTTCAATATGTACGCGAGTATACGCGACCGCAATTAACTTTCCTTGCATTAATACCTTGGATTTGAGTAATTAGGTTACACTCATTCATTGATTTTATTCTTTAGTCCATGATTTATAGAATTATTAATTCAAGGGACTACTTCTCATTCTGTATTCCATGGATTCATTTAATCTTTATTTAACCTTTGTTCCGATGTTTAAATAGTTTGGGGACTAATACTTCTTCTTCTTTAGTCCATGAATTTGAGTTAGTAGGTGAAACTCCTTGATCCATTGTTTTTATTCATTAGTCCATGGATCCATGAACTCCTTAGTCCATTTATTTTAATATTCGACGGTCTACTTCTTATTCCTGGTTGTGTGTGACTATGTGAGTAGGAGTTAGAAAACATCAAATATGTAGATTGAGTTTCAGATTTATCAATTATATCGAGAAAAACAGGCTTTCTGTTAACCACTAGATGTTCAAGTGATGCTGCTTATATAGAGTTGTGCCCGAAATTTGTTGACTTGAAATAGGGGGCGGGGATGAGTAAAACATGATAAAAATACATGTTTAAAGCTAAATACTGCGTGAAGAAATGTGGAAAGTATTTGTGATGTCGTCTGTTTAGAAAAGCCAATTAATAGGCGGATAATTGTGGTTGACGTGCAGTAATTAAATGGTTAGACTTTTAGGATTGCTAGCAACTATGTTTATAAAACAATGACAAAAATCGTAAATAAAGGATGGAATTTTCCTTGATCATGTTTTAAAACAGGTCTTTTGATTTTTCTCAAATCGTCAGTTTTTTTCACCGCTTTAGTTCTGGACACATTGGAACAAATAAAGATAGAAATCATTCATCACATTTTTACTTAGAAATCAAGTGCACTGCAGTTGTTAAAACGATCTCAACGCTTGAGAGGACTTGGGACTAGGGACTATGGACTATGGACTAGGGAATAGGGACCAGGGACTAGGTACCAGGGACTAGGGACTAGGGACCAGGGATTAGGTACAGGGAACTAGGGACTAGGGAATAGTTACCAGGGACTAGGTACCAGGGACTAGGGACCAGGGACTAGGTACCGGGAACTAGGGACTAGGGACTAGGGAATAGAGACTAGGGACTAGGTACCAGGGAAACAAACGTTTTACAGTTTGAAATAAAGTTGTCCAGGGCTACAAAAAGGATAAGTTGGTTAGTAAAATCAAACACATGGAAATGGCCAGGCAAAACTTCCACAGCGGCCCGGTCAAAAAGTTCTCTATTTCATAGATGTTTGGACCGCCGTGAAGATGCATGGGTGTAGTGTAATTAAAACAAACAAAGTCACCTAGCCCATTTAATCCCCCCCCCCCTCTCCCCTGGTACATCAGGTTTTATTATCTTCTATATTATCTTCTATGCATCCTTTTGTGTGCTCCAAATTGGGTTGGATGACAATTCTCCCTGGTTTTCAATCTATTCCATCTAATAGAGGGTTAAAAGGGACCAGTTAAAGAGTGATATGTCCGATTTACAATGGTACCCTCACGAACTATGTAATGTCAAGATTGAATATATAGATATTAATATTTCCTACTTGAAAATTGATTGTTTTTATTTCAATTCTTCAAAACTGATTGGTGGATTCTGCTGAAGAAACAATGGAGGACATGGTCAAAATTAAACGCTTTTTAAACTAGAAAAAGTCACTATATTCCATATTTATAATAATAATATAAACGTTTGAAGGGTGCTGTTGTGAATGAAAAAGGATAACTGGAAATTTCAACAAATCCTCTAAAGACAATTTAAAGTGTCTCAAGGATCCAATTAATTTTTAATTATTCTTAATTTCGATGTTTAAAAAGTCTGGTGACTACTTCTTCTTCAGAGAAAATCATAAATTTCTTCTCTAGGTCTAATCTTGATATAAAACCATTCCTTGTTGAAGTCATGTGTATTTTTCAAGTATTTCTATAAAATATTACCTCATTTTTACTGTAGAAAAGTTTGGTAATGAATTTCGCAGATTCCAGAACCTTTTAACGTTTTTGTAATCGAACATTTAAAATAAAATTTTAAAAATCTGTGTTTATCAGGGGGCGGAAACGTCATGTTTGTGTGTCTGTACCAAAAGAGTCTGTGTTAGGTTACCGTACTGGTCTGCAAAGTAGTGCGACCGGTTTTCTCATGCCAGACTAGCGCCATTTCTTTTCCCTTTATTCCTATTCCCTGGTGTTTATAAGCCTATATAGGATAGAAAAGCCTAAATTATACTTGAACTGAATTATTTGATACAGATTTGACAAGATAAAATGATTGGAAAAGATTTTATCAGTGAAGCATTTCTGAATTGATGTAACACATGGTCTTGTACAATATGCAAAACATGGCATCGATTAGGAATTGTTGTGGGTTAAAATAAGGTTCGGTTCCTATCAGATCTAAGACATAGATACAAAAAAAAAATTTTAAAGGGACTGTACAGTGTGCACTCCTTTTTATGGGACCCTCATTTTAAGCGTTAGAATCTCTATCATAAGCTTAGGTAAGGTTACTTGATAAAAACTATAAATTACTGAGTTTTGCAGATTAATGTATGTTGCTTCGTGCATTTCCAATTCTACAATTGGAAGCAAGACGACATCTAGTTATCTAAACCATCTTGTTTGTCCAGATCTATATACTCAGCCATCAATGGTTTTTATTGATTGTCAGGTGTCAGACTTACATATTTAAATTTGGCATCCTTTCTTTAGAAACATGGGAGGGTCTATTTACAGGGTGTCCAACAAATTTGTATAACCTTCATAAAAGTTCAAAATGTCTTCAAGCCTTTTTATCACTTTTATCTTAAAGAAATCTCGTTCCGATAAAAAAATTAAAACAAAGGTAGAAATGCGCACTTTGACAATTTTAAATCTTTATATCTAGGGTTCAAGGAGATTCGGTTCTTATCCCAGCCTGCTGGGACATTGTATCACAATTTAACCTATTTAAAATAAATTTTCAATATTTTTCTTTTATACTTTTTTGTCGTTGGATGAGTTTTGAGTTAAAAAGTAGATTCTGTAATTTTAAATATTGTAAACTATAAATCAAAACTAAAAATCAAAACTAAAAATCAAAACTAAAAAATCAAAACTATAAATCAAAACTACAAATCAAAACTAAAAATCAAAACTATAAATCAAAACTATAAATCAAAACTAAAGATCAAAACTAAAAATCAAAACTATACATCAAAACTATAAATCAAAACTATAGATCAAAACTAAAAATCAAAACTATAGAAATCAAAACTAAAAATCAAAACTAAAAATCAAAACTAAAAATCAAAACTACACATCAAAGCTAAAAATCAAAACTAAAAATCAAAACTATAAATCAAAACGCGAATGGCAACGTTAAACAAAGGGCTGATACCCAAAGGCACTTCAAAGTCGGCCCGGTCACATACTTCTATTCCAAATTCTATTTTGTTTGTAAACCCTGCATATACATTCCAATTTGGAGACTCAGTTGGAGTCCGGGCATTATTAATTTATATAGTTTAGGGTGTGCCGACTTTTACGATTCACATTAAACCTGAGCTGTTTTCTAATCGGAATGCAGGAGTATAACTTCTAAAATGTCAATAAATATAGACGGCACTTTCCCCACCCCCCTTCACGCTGATTTAACAGTTCGTTACTTGTCCCAATCCAAGTACATGTTTTTAAAATAAAATTCTTTATGACAATTGAAATATATCAATATATCATGATTGTACCAAAAGATTTCCAATTCTTCAGTTGTAAACTTAATTTATATCTTTGCCAGATAACTGAGGAAAGCAGGTTTAACCTTTTTACTGATGGTTGTTTAAGTGATTGTTTACACATTTGGGCATGGTTGGAGCTACTAAAGTATATCTTAATAAAAGGCATATCGTGGATTCAACTGTTTCTGGTACATTGTGAAGATACAATATAAGATTCAAATATGATTTTCATTATTCCCAAACTGCAAAGCATCGAATAAAATTTGGTTCATTTGCAATGAAATATATTCAACAATGAAAGTTATTCAGTTTTGAAGACCGCGTAAAAAATTTAAAGTGTCGCAACGACTTTGGTTTGGTTTAACTCAATAACTAGCTTATACTTTATTGTATAGCCTTGGACATGTATAATTGAAAACTTCAAATAACTTGTTTCTAGCTTTCTTTTGAAAGCAGTTATTGGTAAAATCCTGTTCGATTTTTTATTAAAAGCATTGCATATTTTGGTTTGTAGTGTTTGCCTCTGGTAAGTTGCTATAAAATAGTATCTCAAATCCCTCCCCCCCTCCCACTGTAATATATTCCAATTAGGTTTCTAGTTTCGTGATGAAAGAATGTTGTGTACACTGTAACCCTATCATATTGTAGATTTAACAAGATATTCAACTTTTAATCAGGTTTTTAACTCCCGTCGATATCTTGGCTTTATGTTAGATTTGTAAAAAGTCGTATGTCCAATTTACAAAGGTATCCTTAACTAGCCTAGTTTTAAATTCACAGAGATAAATTCTTCAAATTTCCATCTTTGTTTCTACTGCATATGTCTTATAGTTACTTGGTAGAGAAAATAGTACAGAACAATTTCAAATTATTGATAATTATATTTCAACTTTCAATTATCTTTTAGACTTAATATATGACTTTAAATAGTCCAATATTCATGGAATACAGCAATGGTTCAGTGTAAACAAACCCATTTCACTTTATTTGTGATTTAATAAGTGACTAGTAAAACTATTTGCTCTGTAACATCATCAAATACACTTAAGTATTGCTATAAAGTCGTCTTCCTAGTTCAGAGTTTTCTCGTTATCACTGTACATAAAATTTATATAAAAATTATTATATGACAAATTTAAAATGTGTCAAAAATTTCTATAATACTTTAAATTAATCCTCCGAAAATACATAGGAGTTTTTGTTACATTTTAATTTTTTAATCCTTAAATCCGAAACAAACGAAATTTTTTTTTCAAAACATCGCTAATTTTTACTCACCCTGTATATCTAATTTATTAAAGTCCCTGCTGTATCGGTGTCCTGAGGGTTACTTGTTCTCTTCTGCTAGCCTGCGCTGCGCCGCTGCAACCGATCTGACCTGCCTCGCCAGTGCTGCTGAGACACGTAGCGTGCCGGTCACCCAGCTGTCAGTAGAGGAACTTGATAGTTTCTTCACTAGATGGGGTTAAAATTCGTCAAAATTTCGCAAGCCAGCTGGGAAAATTTCACAAATCAATGTTTGTGTATTAAAGATGATCCAAATTCAACATTAAGATTTCAAAACAATAATAATTTACAAAAACTCTGGCAGTTTTCTCAAATTCTCAAATTAAATGAATTTTGATAGTTACCAGTATTTTGTATACATGAATTTACAATGTTACCAACTAGTATTAATAAAGATTGAATACAAATATGTTTATTCAGGATTTTGTAACATATTTTTTTTGAGCTAAAAGTGTATGCATTTAAAAAAAAATTTATGATTGAGCAGCAGTTTTCTTTTGTAAAACATTGATATAAAAGCTGAATACATTGTACAGTGTGTTAAACTTTTTAGGTTACGCAACATGTTCATGCTATTAGCACACAGGAATGTAAAACGGAAATTTACAGGACAAAATCTGGGCCAAGTGGTGAAAAGTTACCAGAGCTGGGAACTTTAGTATGTTGGATATCGGGATTTTCTTAATCTCCAGATTAAATATTGCTTGTTCTCCTCATGAATTTAATCTCCAGATTAATTAACAGATCGGGATTAAGGATATCACATTCAAAAGTTTTCAGCTGAAATGTTTTGAAGCATGAAAACTTTAGAATGTTTGATATAAAGTTCATTGCTTGATCTTTACTTTTTATTAATCTCCAGATTAAATATGGCTTGTTTTTCCTCTTGTTATTAATCTCTAGATTAATTAACAGTCTGACCGATTCATAAGTCACAAAGATGTCATTTAACCATATTTCTGAGAAAAATGAGGAGGAAATGACGTCAAGCTAAAGTTAATTGCATGTATTTTCAATTATAAACTATCTTATGAAAGAGCTATTGAGAAGAACAAAGTGACCGTTTAATCAAGAAGAACAAAGATGTTTTGAATTAGCAATTAATAACCGACTAAATATGCCTTTTTCATTTGTGTGCATAAGTTCAAACTAAAACATCTACAAGGTGACAAAGTCCAAGTAATATCGCATAAATTTGACCTTCTTCTGTTTAGTTTACAGTGAGATACATGTCACATTTTGACAAGTTCTTTCGTCGTTTCTCGGTCGCTTTTACAGAGAGATTTTTCTAGAATATATAAATTACTGAATGCATAATTTTGTTCAAAACAAAATGTTTGGCAAATTTATAATTATTTTCATCTCCTTTACAGGAAAGTTAAAGGGAGTGTTCGCGAAAAGGGGCATAGGGTACTTACGGCGAAAAATAAGCGCTTTTGACCGTTCTACTAAAATCTTACTTCTATCTGTTGTCTTTATAAGGAGAAAATTGTTAAAAACGACTCATGCTGAAGAACGTAGCGTCCAAATAAATTCAGAAAGTTGCAAATTCAACACGGATCGTAAAATAATCAATTTAATTCCAAACAAATCATTCAGATATTACAATCAATAATTTTTCGCCGCATTCGTCTACAGTTGATATTTCAAAATAGGTTTTATTTTTTATGATCTGATGGTTACTTTTGAAAACATTTATTCCTGTTTCGAGGATTTTTTTTACAATGAAGACGACATTTTCATATTTTCCAGGAATATTCAAAATCCAGCGTCAGTAAAATATTATTTCTAAAAATCAGAATCAAAAATATTATGAATTGAAATACGCTCTGGATGTTTTGTAGAGTGTAGACAACATTAGTTGAGGGAACCCGTTGTTAAGTAAAATTATTAAAGTAAATTGTCGTCAAAACAAATAAAAAGCGCAATTTTTTTCCCGAAAACGGTTTGTAATTTTACATAACTGTCCCAAGGGACGTAAAGTAACTTAACCTCCATCTGTTGGGTGAATCATAAGTCGGTAATGTTAGTCAAAAGGCGGTAAAAACTTTAATCGATCTGTTTAACATTCTGTTTAAATTTCTATCAATATGTTTGTGATAAAAAGTGTCAAAAAAAACGACATCTAGAAAATTGAATAATGTAAATATGTCGATTCAGCTTTTTATTCAAAATAATCTGAAAAGAATATGTATATTATGAACTCTAAATATTTTTTGAGATGTTTACGAAGGAATTATAGAGTACAAAGAGAAAACCTTTCATTACAATTAGTTTTGAAGTAATGTAGGAAATTAGATTTTTAAAAATCCAATCAACTAATACATTTTTTTTAATAGAGACCCATTTTACAAAACAAGTAAATGTGAAATTTCTTGACATTTTTTTTACAAAACACATACTAGGCTTTTAGGGCGCTTCGCGCCTATCTTCTATTTCAAATGTGAACATTTTTTCTTTGTATACATTGTAAAACAGAAAAATAAATTGTAGATTTTATCAAAAAATTTCGTGGTTTTTCATCATTTAATAAAAATCGAATTATTTTGGAGGCGAATTTTCGAAATTTTGATCATATATAAATCTTCCCTGGGAACATGTGACGTCTCACACAAAATTTTGGCCCGATTGGTTCAGCCGTTTTAACATTTATTGGACACAAACGAACAAAAAAATCAAGATTAAAATTAAAAAGTAATCACTACTAATTAAATATACAAATGTATGAAAGTATGTAAAAAGGAAAAGTCTCTAGAATTTAAATTTCTTTAAAACCCCATTTTTTGTATTAGCCACAAACCCCATATGTATCTTTGCAACAAAATGTCGTAGACCATAAATAATTCAAACTATGAGTTCTGTCAGATCAAATAATCTAAGTTCGAAACTTTCAAAGATAACGGAATTAGAAAAAAAAACTTAAAAAGTAACATTTGTTTTTATAACTTTAAAGAAAAACAACATTTTTGTCATAATAAAAAACAAAATTTGTGGGTTAAACATTGAAATTAATAAAAATATCTATTGTTTTTAAACAAAGTTTCAGCTCTTTTAATACAATACATTGTGTAATAGATTTAATGAATCTCAACCCTTCTTCCAACTTTCTGCTTTGGAATTTCTCGGCTCGGAGATTCAAACAAAAAGATGAATTCGCCCCAAACTATATACAGGGAGTACATTATAAACAAGAAAACACAGGTAGGGATGTAGAGGATCAATGATTCTATAAACACACAAGGATGAATTCTATAATCTCAAGGGTAAATAGTAATCAATGATTCTGTAAAAACAAGGATGAATGGTGATCACTGATTCTATAAACACATAGGATTAATATGTGATCAAAGATTCTACAAACACAACAATAAATAGTGATCAATGTTTCTATGAACACAAAAATGAATGATGACCAATGATTTTATAAACACAATGATTAATGGTAATCATGATTCTATAAATACAAGGATGAATGACGAATATATAAAAAGTTTTATCATACACATTTTAGTTATATTTAGCAATCAGTTTTTTCCAAAACGATTAAAATAAGATTTAAAGGAAACGTCGTGTCTGAACAGTCCAATCGGGAAAAATGTTATTTTTGTTTTTGCTTTTCTCTCTGTATCTTCACGTTTATTGGTACTCACCATTCATCCTTGTGTTTTCAAAATCATTGGTGATTATTCATCCTTGTGTTTAAAGAATTATTGATCACCATTCATCCTTGTGACTATAAAATTATTATTCACTATTTATCCTGTGTTTATAGAATCATTGGTCAAAATTAACATCATTGCATATTTAGAATCTTTGGTCACGATTCATTTTTGTGTTTATAGAATCATCGATCACCATGAATTCTTGTGTTTATAGACTCAATGGTCATCATTAATTCTTGTGTATATAGAATCAATTGTAACTATTATTTATCATTGTGTTTATAGAATCATTAAACCTTATTTATCCTTGTATTTATAGAATCATTGATCTCGATCTCCATTTATCCTTTTGTTAACAAAATCATTGGTGACCATTTTTCCTTATGTTTAAAAAATCATGATCACCATTAATCATTGTGTTTATAGATTCATTGGTGACCATTCATCCTTGTGTTTATAAAATCATTGGTTTGGGTAATCTAGTGTATAATGAAGACAGGTTATATCTACTGGCAATATTTAACCTGGTTTAATTAAATCAAATCAATCCAGAAACTGAAATGTAATTTTCAGCAAGAACATTTTAGACTCTTGCTCAAACTTATCTGAACTTTTATACAACTTATTTTCATTTTATATTTTTACACTTTCCTTTGATACATGTTTTATACATTCACAGAAATCCAGACTGCTATAATATATTGTGCATCAATTTTAGACACCGGGGTTTAAAAATGTTGCAATTAAAACACCTTCGTCTGGCTAATTCACTTTTACTTTTTAAAGGGTTTAGTTTTCATTGTAAGAATTTTGTCAATTGCTCCTCTTAAACTGAAGTTGGATACAAACTTCTAAAATGTACATATCTCCAGGGCTTAAAGGGACAGACCGGCTATGTACGGTAGTTAAACGGAGTATGCAGTGTTGTAGACAAATTCGTTAGGATTCATTTGAGACATATGAAACTTTTGGAAAATCTGTAAATCCTGAGTTTGAGCGTCGTTATTTAATGAATTTGAAAAAAAACGATTCTGAAAACATACCCACCCAAATTCATGATTTTGAACGTCGACTTTGCATTCAAACTCAGTAAGTATACATTGTGGACAAGTTTTATATGTCTCAAATGAATCCTAAAGAATTTGTCCACAACACTGCATACTCAGTCTAACTACCTTACATAGCCGTCACAACACTTAAAAGTCAACACAGTCTTAAAAAATTGATGCAACTTTTCATAGCATGGTCTGGATCTATGGGAACCCTATCCTGGTTGTCCTATTCTAGTCTGATAAATATTCTGCAAAATTTTCATAGCATGGTCTGGATCTATGGGAACCCTATCCTGGTTGTCCTATTCTAGTCTGATAAATATTCTGCAAAATTTTCATAGCATGGTCTGGATCTATGGGAACCATATCCTGGTTGTCCTATTCTAGTCTGATAAATATTCTGCAAAATTTTCATAGCATGCAGGTTTGGATCTATGGGAACCATATCCTGGTTGTCCTATTCTAGTCTGATAAATATTCTGTAAAATTTTCATAGCATGGTCTGGATCTATGGGAACCATATCCTGGTTGTCCTATTCTAGTCTGATAAATATTCTGTAAAATTTTCATAGCATGCAGGTTTGGATCTATTGGAACCATATCCTGGTTGACCTATTCTAGTCTGATAAATATTCTGTAAAAGCTTTCCGAACATGTAAATATTAGATCAGTAGACCAAGTGGTGACCGTTAAATAAGTTCTTTGAAAAAAGAAAAAAGGTTTTCGGAAACAAAGGCGTCTTGTGGAATAAAGTCCTTGAAATAAAAAGTGTCTGGAAATAAAGTCCTACCATATTGAGACTTTTTTTGAGCACGTTTTTTCTGGTTCCAGTATGATTTCATACAAAAAGTTCCCGGAAAAAAAGCCTTTTAAGAAAATGCCTTGGGAACAAAGGATGTTTACAACCAGCCATGGAAAAAAGGGGCTGGATATTGAAAAAACCCCAGGCTATATTCAATATGCAGATGCATAGAAGAAAATTCCTTTTTATGAAAACATCTTATTTTTCCAAAGACTTAAGACTTTTTCTCTTGTTTTATTTTCTTCAGGACTTTAATTCCTGTGATCTTATTTCCTGAAACTTTATTGGCCGCCCCCATATTATTTTATTGGAAAAAAAGTCCCAGGAATCTCAAACCAGGACTTTATTTCCAGTGACATTTTGTCCTAGGACTTTAGAAAATTTGGATTTTTTACCAAAGTTTTTATTTCCAGGTCTTTTTTTCTGTTCAATTTTTTTTCTTGCTTCTTGTTTCTTGTTTCTACACTTGAGGTTCTCCAAATAGTTCTTTTAACATCGAGTTGTGGATAAGGAGAGAGATGAGGAGATTTGTAGGAGGAAGTGTGCAGACATTGCTCCCTGTATTCTAACCCGTGGTTAAAGAAGTGTTCGCGAAAAATGAAATGGGGTATGTATAGGCTTAATGCGATCAAAAAGCGCTTTTGATCACGACTAATCTTACTTCTATCTGTTGCGTCTATAAGGAGAAAATTGTTAAAAACGACTAATACCGAAGAACGTAGTGCCATACAAGTTCAAAAAGATGCAACATTCAACTCCGATCGTAAACAAATCAATTTAATTCCAAACAAACCATTCAGATATTACAAACAATAGTCATCGATTATTTTTCGACGCATTCGTAAATAGTTGATATTTGTATGATCTGAGAGTTACTTTTGAAAACATTTATTCCTGTTTCGAGGATTTTTGATAATTAAGACGACATTTTCATATTTACCAGGAATGTTCGAAAATTCAGCGCCAGCGAAAATCATTTAAAAAAACAAAATCATAAATATTATGAAATATTAACTATATACGAGTGCGTCTTTTGAGATGAAAATGCGCAAATTTTTTTTAAAACATTTTGCAGAGCGGGTCGTTTTTGTAGTTAATTGTCCCAAGGGAAGTAAAGTAACTTAACGTTCCTCTGTGGAGGAATCATGTGTCGATAATATTTGGTCAAGAAGAGGTAAAAACAAAAATCTAAAATTGTGGAAACTGGCGGGACGGAAAATGGCGACGACGAGACATTTGCAAGACATTTGCAGTACGCTGTTCTTCTGAAGCGGACATTTATTGAGAGACTGAGATTTTCAGCAGCATATTTGGTCCCCACCGCCAGGGAAATTTTTTTTATTGAACGCTTCTCCATCAGAGGAAGGATGATCATTAACACTGAGGGCGCTAATTATTTCACAGGAGGGATGGCAATTAACATTTAGGACACTAATTACTCCACCGGAGGGATGTTAATTAGCATTCAGGACACTAATTACTCCACTGGAGGGATGATAATTAACACACAGGACATTAATAAATACATCTAAGGGATGGTAATTAACACTCAGGACACTAATTAGTCCAACGGAGGAATGTTAATTAAATACCACCCCTTCGGTGAAGTAATTAGTGTTTTAATTGATAATTACTATCCCTTAGGTGGAGTTATTAGTGTCCTGAGTGTTAATTCTTTTTCAATCCTTTCCTTTATTACTTTGTATTCCTTCATTTATTCTATAGAGGAGGACACTGACTAGCTTCTCATCGGTTTTAGTTCTATTTTATTCTTCTTTTACACTCACTCTTTCTATTATTTCCTATTCTTATTCTGTTTTGTAGAAGACGACATTCATAAACCTCTTTTAGTTTTTTCAGGGTTACTTAAAAAGGATGGGACTGTAAAGACGGCCTGAAACACTTTAAATATGACGTTTCAAAGATTAAAATTATGAATTATAGTCGTCAAATGTCTCGGTGGGGTTAAAAAAAGCAATTTGAATTGATTTTTTACATTTTTAAGGGCTCTGCTGTGTGTCATTTTTTATAATCCCGAATCATTAAAGCTAGAGCTGTTATATCCGGAGGAAAAAAGATTCCCAGTCTTCACAGGGTTAAGGAGGAAAGGATAGGCCGGAGAATAAAACAACGGAGTGATAAGATGTATCCGGGACGGATGAGAGAAAAATCCTCGAGAAACGAAGGTTGCAGCTCCGGAGAATATTCTCTCTGATACCGGAGTATTATTCAACTCCGGGCACCGGAGTAAGATACTCCTCCTGTACTAAACACTAGTGTTTTTAATAATACTTTGAAGAAGGGTATCGAGCTTTTCAGAATGTATACTTTCTTTCTTTGTTATATGTATATATATTTCTAATGCAAATAGTATTGAAATATTGGCCGGGGGGGGGGGGTCTTTCCTTTTCTTTTGGCGATGAAAAAACATTAAGCTTGAAAGTAAATAAGTAAATTGCATGAACTATTGACATCTTTTTCAACTCAAGTTCTCAAGCGCCTTGTCTTATATACAACCGGATATATATACAGTGCGGATACTTCCATACTTGTTCAAAACTATATCAAAACTATAGTAAAAAATCGCAAAGTTGTCCCGGCAATGTTGCATTATATTTGACCCTCTTCTTCTGTTCAGTTTGGAGATCACATTCGAATTTAGAATTTAAAACATAAAAATGCATTTTGATCATCTTTTGAATCGAAGGCAAAAAATAAATGTTTAGAAAATCATAATTTTGTGTCTCAGTTAAAAATATCAGAACTTTTCTTATTTTCATATTTTCAAATGATAAGCTCCAAAGCTATACATGTCAACTTAAGACTTTCTGCATTTTTTTCTCTAAAGATTCACAAACTTGTTAGCTGAATTTAGAAAAAAATATTTTTTTTTCGTTATAGTGCTGTTGTAGGCAAAATAATAGAAAATTTTAATTTTAGCCTTAAGCTCTCATTTTCTGATCCTTATCTTTGCTGCCTGATGGAGTGAACTCTTGATTTTTCAAACTTTGATTATGTACTGCAGAAAAGTTTATCTATCTACGACTTCAGATTGCAAAGATCGTGATTATAGAAAATGATTCATGGTTGAGAATTTACCGTTCAACGTTGTTTAGCGCCAGCCGATTAAATATGTAAATATATATGAATACTAGGCTTTGAAACATTTATCTTTGTTTATATTGTAAAACAAAGCAAATAAGATTCGCAGATTCTTTGAATAAATTTTGTGGAATTTCAAAATTTTTTTATAAAATGTTAAAAATATATAAGATTAAAAAAGCTGAAATATAAATGTTTGATATTATTTGATGCTAAAACATTTCAATCATTAATCAAAAGATAAATTTGATGAGCTTTTCCTTTCACCAAATATTGATTTTTATATTTAGACTTTTAGAAAAAGTTCTGCACATGCAATATTTAATATTCTGTGTCCCAAATCCTAATCTGTATTATTCTGTGTCCCAATATTTAATACTCTATGTCCAGATATTATCAGTTATGTTGTTGAATTTACTTATTTCGAAGAACAAATTATTTCAGAGAATTATTTCTAATAGGGAGAACTTAAAATTCGGAACAAAATGGCGAATAACTCTACCATTGAATACGAATATTACTACGGTATGTGAAGGGGACAGCGGCGTATCCGGGGGGCGGCTATTGGGGCTAAGCCCCCCTGAACCAGTATGAAATCTATTGATTTCAGGGGGTTTTCATGCCCCAATGGATGCTGAGCCCCCCTGGAAAGAAAAAAAATGAAGCCCCCCCCTGGACCAATATTTGAATACGCCCCTGGAGGGGAGAATACATTTTTCAGAATTGATTAAAAAGAATTGAACTCAAATTTTCTAAATCCAATTATACCTTTGCAACTTGATGATATAAACCTAAGATATTTCAAACATAGGTTATTTGATCTAACAGAATTCATAGTTTGAAATATATCTAAGGTCTACGAGTACGACATTGGGTTGCAAAGATAAAGGGATTAGAAAAAAAGAGTTTGTAGCAAAGACTCAATTTAAGACGTAATGTCACGTAAAATATTAATTCTTTAAAACATTAAATTCATCATGCATATTACTCAGAGAAAAGGTTAAATTTGGACAAGCCAATTAAGAATAATGTCTATATAGTCCCTTTCAGTCGAATGTCATTGTGCAGCCCAAAACAATACTTTTGTAAACTCTTAAAGGGAGCATTCGCGAAAAATGAAAGGTGGTATAGGCTTAATGCGATAAAATTGCGCTTTTGATCGCTACTAATCTTACTTTTATCTGTTGCGTCTATAAGGAGAAAATTGTTGAAAACGTCTAATACCTCTAAGAACATAGTGTCAATACAAATTGAGAAAATTGCAACATACTACTTCAGCTTTAAAAAATCAATTTAATTTCAAACAAATCATTCAGATATTACAACCTATAGTTATCGATAATATTTCGCCACATTTGTATATAGTTTATATTTTCATTTTTCGCGAACACTCCCTTTAAAGAAAACTTGCACAAATGAACGATTCATGAAAAAAGCAATTATTGAAAATTAATTTCCTAAAAATAGAAATAATTAATGATAATTGTCTGTTTGAAGAAATGAACGGAACAGATGAAGAATATTGCTCTGGAGAACAAGAACTAATTTTCAAGGTTAGTCCTCGTATATATTAATTCAATGAATTGATTTCAAGGTTAGCCGTTGTATATATTAATACAATAAATTGATTTCAAGGTTAGCCGTTGTGTATATTAATACAATAAATTGATTTCAAGGTTAGCCGTCGTGTATATTAATACAATGAATTGATTTCAAGGTTAGCCGTAGTGTATATTAATACAATGAATTGATTTCAAGGTTAGCCGTCGTGTATATTAATACAGTGAATTGATTTCAAGGTTAGCCGTCGTGTATATTAATACAATAAATTGATTTCAAGGTTAGCCGTCGTATATATATTAATACAATGAATTGATTTCAAGGATAGCCGTCGTATATATTAATACAATAAATTGATTTCAAGGTTAGTCGTCATATATATTAATACAATGAATTGATTTCAAGGATAGCCGTCGTATATATTAATACAATAAATTGATTTAAAGGTTAGCCGTCGTATGTATATTAATACAATAAATTGATTTCAAGGTTAGCCGTCGTGTATATTAATACAATAAATTGATTTCAAGGTTAGCCGTCGTTTATATATTAATACAATAAATTGATTTCAAGGTTAGCCGTCGTGTATATTAATACAATGAATTGATTTCAAGGTTAGCCGTCGTGTATATTAATACAATGAATGGATTTCAAGGTTAGCCGTCGTGTATATTAATACGATAAATTGATTTCAAGGTTAGCCGTCGTATATATATTAATACAATAAATTGATTTCAAGGTTAGCCGTCGTGTATATTAATACAATGAAATGATTTCAAGGTTAGCCGTCGAATATATTAATTCAATAAATTAATTTTAAGGTTAGCCGTCGTGTATATTAATACAATAAATTGATTTCAAGCTTAGCCGTTGTGTATATTAATACAATAAATTGATTTCAAGGTTAGTCGTCGTATATATTAATACAATAAATTGATTTCAAGGTTAGCTGTCGTATATATTAATACAATAAATTGATTTCAAGGTTAGCCGTCGTGTATATTAATACAATAAATTGATTTCAAGGTTAGCCGTCGTGTATATTAATACAATAAATTGATTTCAAGCTTAGCCGTTGTGTATATTAATACAATAAATTGATTTCAAGGTTAGCCGTCGTTTATATATTAATACAATAAATTGATTTCAAGGTTAGCCGTCGTGTATATCAATACAATGAATTGAATTCAAGGTTAGCCGTCGTGTATATTAATACAATAAATTGATTTGAAGGTTAGCCGTCATATATATATAAATACAATAAATTGATTTCAAGGTTAGCCGTCGTATATATATTAATACAATGAATTTATTTCAAGATTAGTCGTCGTAATTATTAATTCAATGAATTGATTTCAAAGTTAGCCGTCGTATATATTAATACAATGAATTTATTTCAAGGTTAGCCGTCGTATATATTAATACAATGAATTTATTTCAAGGTTAGTCGTCGTATATATTATTTCAATGAATTGATTTCAAGGTTTGCCGTCGTATATATTGATACAATGCATTGACTTCAAGGTTAGTCGTCGCTTATATTAATACAATGAATTGATTTCAAGGTTAGCCGTCGTATATATTAATACAATAAATTAATTCAAGGTTAGCCGTCGTATATGTTAATACAATGAATTGATTTCAAGGTTAGCCGTCGTGTATATTAATACAATAAATTGATTTCAAGGTTAGCCGTCGTATATATATTAATACAATAAATTGATTTCAAGGTTAGTCGTCGTTCATATTAATACAATGAATTGATTTCAAGGTTAGCCGTCGAATATATTAATTCAATAAATTAAATTTAAGGTTAGCCGTCGTATATATATTAATACAATGAATTTATTTCAAGGTTAGTCGTCGTAATTATTAATTCAATGAATTGATTTCAAGGTTAGCCGTCGTATATATTAATACAATGCATTGACTTCAAGGTTAGTCGTCGCTTATATTAATACAATGAATTGATTTCAAGGTTAGCCGTCGTATATATTAATACAATAAATTGATTTCAAGGTTAGCCGTCGTGTATATTAATACAATAAATTGATTTCAAGGTTAGCCGTCGTATATATTAATACAATAAATAAATTTCAAGGTTAGTCGTCGTATATATTAATACAATGAATTGATTTCAATTTTAATTTTAAAGACCAAAGATAAACACAGATAAAAATTCAAAAAGGAGCCGTCAAATAGGAACTTCTCTTTGGTTACTTTTAAAATTGAAAGAAAAAGATTTTTTACAAATCAAAACTTAAACAGAAAATTAGCTGGTTTTTAAGCTTCTGGTTCCATAATTTGCTTTATAACAACATCAAATACACAGAAAGTTGAATCAAAATCATCTGTTTTTACAATTTTACTATTTTAATAAGAAATGTTAAAAAAGATATATCTCAATATATATATTTAGGGCACATCTTTTTAATTTACAGTTACAAATTAAAAACCAAGACGACATTAATTCTGAATATATTCGTGTTTAAAATGTGGAATGACGATTTTAAACAGCAATTATGGTTTTAAATATTTTTTTTGTCATCTGTAAAAATTGCCTCACAATATTTAATAAGCATTTTAGGCCTTGCAGATTTTATATTAGGATAAAGTTTGTAAAATTTGAGCATCAGTCAATATTATTTTTCATTGTTTCCTTGAGGAAAATGTGTAATTTTTATGATTGGTCAGTAAATGGTCTAATTTCCGTGAGGAATTATTTGTTTGGCATACTTCAAGGTTATAATGCAAGGAAAGTTATTTCAGAGGTGTACGCATCTTTTGTACTGCAGTTCAGTACCCGGGAGGTAATGTAAATACAAAAGGGCTGTCACAGCCTAACATGGGATCCATCAAACAATTAAAAAATCAATGAAATATTCTGGTCATAGGAAACTATTATGTAAATTATCAAAATTATCAAAATTAGATGCTTTTATCCTCCTCGGATACTAAACGAACACTGATGCATCTATCCTTGTTTACAAATTGCGCTCAGAGAGAACTAGTTTCAATATGAACGCAGAGTATACGCAACTGCAATTAACTTTCCTTGCATTATAGCCTTGGCATACTAGAAAGATTATAAAGCTTAAAAAAATAAAAAAAAATGTGGCCAAAAAAAGTTGTAAATGATTTATCCTTATAATTATCCAATTTTTAGTCATTCCAACAAAACAATTGACCCCTACTTCCAGGGGAGTCATCATTTTTTAATAGGTTTTTTATACCATACAATCATTTATTTGAAGTTTTCTAAAACGTCCATTCCATTTTTCAAGAACCTTGTATATCCTTTCTATTTCAAACAATGCCAATTTGTATTTTTTTGTTTTTAATATTTTTGTGAAAAACAAGTTTTCAAATAAATTTTCGCTTATATCATTAAAAACAATCTTCTTTCATAAAAAAACAATCTTATTTCATTTTTTTTATATCACTAAGACCAATTTTATAGTTATGTCTCATTATTTTATTTGAAATAATTGTTCTATTTGATCTAGAGCTCAGTCCAGTTGATTTTCGTGATCATCTATTCTATCATTGGATTCGTTGGAATCTTTTCCAACACTTTTATCATCATCATCATACTTAGGTAAATATATATCATCATCATCATCATTCTTAGGTAAATATATATCATCATCATCATCATACTTAGGTAAATATATATCATCATCATCATACTTAGGTAAATATATATCTTTTATCATCATCATCATACTTAGGTAAATATATATCATCATCATCATACTTAGGTAAATATATATCTTTTATCATCATCATCATACTTAGGTAAATATATATCATCATCATCATCATACTTAGGTAAATATATATCATCATCATCATCATACTTAGGTAAATATATATCTTTTATCATCATCATCATACTTAGGTAAATATATATCTAAAAGATAAAGACAAAATTTGCTGAGGAGGGAACACTTTCGCTTCACGGCTTAATTTCTTTTGAAATTCCACGGGCACCACCTCCACGGGCACCACCTCTACGGGCACCACCAGTCATTTACGCTAAAATCATTTTTTAATACCCCGCGGGGATAAACAGGGGGAGTAACTATGAATTATATTTTAAACCTGGGCAACTCCGTGTTAACTCACTTGTATATATATATATATTGTAGAAGACTTGCTTTTAGTTATAAGAAAATATGATTTTTTCCTACATGTTTAAATTATAATTGAGTTTGCATAAAATGCACAAACAGTTTCACTGATATTTCGCTTTGTTTTTCAATGGCTCCTTGGTTTTCAACTGAACAATATATATTTTTAATTTTAGAATATACTAAGAAGAAAGGAACTGAAGAATTTAAATAACTTTTCCTTAAGAATTAGACTAGAACTGAAAATTGTGAATTTATTTATTAAAATTTAGTGAATTTTATGTTTCTGTAATTCAATCTTTATAACATTTTAGAACTTGATAGAAATAATATATATACACATTTTTGCATTTCTAAACTTCTGATTTTCAGAAGAAAAATATTTCCGCGGATTTTTTTGGGCCATTGGAGTACAAAAAAAATTCCGAAAAATGCCAAAAAAGTATTAAGAAAATTAAAATACAGGATTGTTGCACAACGAAAGGCTCAATTTTGCACCAGCCACCGCTAATCATACTTTTTTTGACTCACCCTGTAATATATATATATTTATGAATATATATTTGTGTTCTAAAAATAAAGTTGTGTATGCATAAAATATACAAGTTTTTACGTAAAGAAATATTTTTTTTCAATATTAATTTTAAAACGCAAAACCAATGCAATAGTTCCTTCTAAAAATTGGAGAGTTACATAATGTTGATTTATTAGGATACAGATATGTCACATAATTGGAGAGTTACATAATGTTGATTTATTAGGATACAGATATGTAGTTCTTCCGAATCAATCTTAATTACAGAAAACGCGCTGCATTTCTTTCTGTCTTCTCTTCTTAGGGTTTAAGCCAGGTCTATTCAACGCTTCAACGCTAATTTTTACATTATATACTAACTATTTATAAAAACATAAGGTTACTAGTCAAATAGGGTGCCCGGCGTAGTGGGCACCCAACTAGTACATAAATATACTTACAAGGTTTATGAACGATAATGTTTATCTCTTATTTGGTTACAAGATAATGCATAAAATGATTATAATAGTTATTAAAAGGAATATAGAAAAGGTATCAGGTCTCTCTGATATAGTACTCGGGAATATTTATTACAGATATATTATTGTGTTGTGAACGAAAACAGAAATATAAAAATTGTTAGTGTAGATTGGATGATAACAGATATTGCTTATTTCCTGTAATGTTTACACATTTATTCTTTTTCTCATTGTTTATTTATGTTTTATGTAAAAACAAACAATTATGGCGGTGCTAATTTTACTTTTTTAATCCATAGTTTTGCAAAGTGATGTTTTAAACCTTTGATTTACGATTTAAATGTATTTCAAGCAAAAATCACAGTTTGAAATCAAATACAGGGTGTCTCACTCCCACATCATATTAGATCATTTGTAATCTCTTTAAATTATGAATTTAGGGACAGTTTAGAAAATTTAAAAAGAGTTAATTATTTAATTATTGAAATGTTTTTTGGCAGAAAATACTAGGTTTTTCGAATATTATATGCGCATTTTGGCGTTACAGTTTGGAGCTAATCTAATATGATATGAGACGCTCTGTATGGTACATCAATAATTGCATCAATGGTTGAACGTAGATTAAGTACGTTCTTTTAGAACAGTGCTTGCGTGTTCAATGTTCATGTTTTTATTTAAATTTTTATTTTTATTTATTTAAATTTTGTTCAGTAAACAAGAAATGTGGAACAGCACAAACGTGTTCATCTGCAATATGGCCGTATCAGATATAGTGATCAGTCTGACCGCTATACCACTCACACCGCTCACAGCTTTTACAGGTAGATGTTAGATACTCTCCCAAGGTAATTTTACAAAGCGACAACTTCCCAAGGGCATTTTCCCAAGTGGCAACTACCCAAATGTGCAATTTCCCAAGTGACATCTTCCCAATTTCTGTTCTAGCCGCAGTGATCCCCCCTCCCTATTGCATAAGGCCTATTCAAACCTTAGTTGTACATCTGGGGTGTAGCAAATTGGAAAATTGTCATTTGAGATTTTCCTTTGGAAAAGTACCTATAAACCTCCATTTTGCTATGTCTTTGCTTTGGCTAGGTTACCAAAACAGGTGTACAGAGTGATGTACGCTAATCCTTTACTACTTTAATAGGCCATAAACTATACCGAGAGCGTACCGAATATTTGTTTATTAGTTGATTCTGGCCTTATATATAGTATATCAATATTAGTAAACAGTTGCAAGTGTACAGTACAGCTAACTAAGTAGACAGGTAGAGAACTATTATCCCCTCTGAGTACCTCATATGACAGCCACTTCATATGACCCCAAAGAAAAATTGACTTTGAATGTTCTCAGTCATATCAAATTACATTTTTGTAACATTAAATTTCTTTATGTCCATTCTATTTTGTTGGAAAGAAAAAATTCTTGATAAACCTGTTTCTAAAGCTTTTTTTATTAATTAATCAGAAACCGAATTTAATGAATAAAGCTACGTTATTGAATGACATATACTACCTGTTCCAATTTAAGTCAACAGCTATGCAGTTCAAATTAAATTAATTCGGTCCCAGGAATTCAATATAACATACTAATCATTTCTATGAAAAAAATCTCAACTAAATATTCTTTTAAATTATATTTTAGACATTAATTCTGTTTATGGACTGGAGATCAAATAAATGAATAAACAAATAAATAAATATTCGAATCTGATGGAGAAGTTTATATTCAATCTGATCGCATAAAAATTCTGGGGTGTAGCAAATTGGAAAATTGTCATTTGAGATTTTCCTTTGGAAAAGTACCTCTAAACCTCCATTTTGCTATGTCTTTGCTTTGGCTAGTTACCAAAACAGGTGTATAGAGTGATGTACGCTAATCCTTTACTACTTTAATAGGCCATAAACTATACCGAGAGCGTACTGAATATTTGTTTATTAGTTGATTCTGGCCTTACATATAGTATATCAATATTAGTAAACAGTTGTAAGTGTACAGTACAGCTAACTAAGTAGACAGGTAGAGAACTATTATCCCCCCTGAGTACCTCATATGACGGCCACATCATATGACCTCAAAGGAAAATTGACTTTAAATGTTCTCAAACATATCAAATTATTAAATTTTTGTAACATTGAATTTCTTTATGTCAATTCTACATTTGTTGAAAAGAAACAAATTCTATTAGTAAAATATAAACCTGTTTCTAAAGCTTGTTTTATCAATCAGTTAGAAATAAATTTGGGCGCGTTGCTCAACTACCTACTGCCGGTTCAAATTTTAATTTCCATTAGTGAAAACCAAACGTGTTTGTTGGCAATGAATCAGGAACCGAATTTAATGAATTGAGCTACGTTATTGAAGATCAAATAAATGAATAAATAAATAAATAAATAAATATTCGAATCTGATGGAGAAGTTTATATTCAATCTGATCGCATAAAAACAACAAAGTTCTTTAGCACTCGCTCTGACCAAGAGAGTACGTGGGTCAAACAGGGCGTTTTTAATCTTTCAGCTCATATAATGGTCTTTCTTTCTCGGCTCCGTGTTTTGAATTTGACAAAGTTGTAAATCAGTTTCTCGAGATAGGAACATCAGATATAACTTTCATGGGTCGCGATCGAGAGCTAAAGTGATTAGCTTTCAGCCTATACCCCCTTTCATTTTTCCTTTACAGTGCCTTTAAGCCTGCTATTTCTATTGCCTGATTTCAGAGCAAATTCAATAGTAGATAGAAAAAAAGATATAAAAGTGAAAACATAAAAACGAATTATATAAACTTTTTGTTGCAAGGGATCTAAACACCCCTTTAGCCAGGCTTTGCATACTACAGCGTAAAAACACACACATCCTGCCGTAGTACATTTGAATTTCTGAGCCGGGTCAACCTTTCCGGTCCCAGTTTGTACTGAGTGTTAGAATAAGAAGAAGAGTTGTTAAATTGGTAGTTGTAATTAAGAAAATTAGGCAAAGTAATGGATTTTTTTCGGAACCACTGTATTGGAAGAGAATAAATAAGATATTTAAGTAACTAATTATAAAGTATATAATTTTCTTTCTTTTGTCTATGCTCTACACAACATTATTTATCTTTTATCGGATAATTGTTTTTTTATCTTAATTGTTTTCTTTTTATACTTCTGGGCAAAGTTCGATATAACTGCAATGGCGTACATAAAGTATAGAAAAAGCACAATAAATCCATCAATTAAAAAAATGAACAACCGATCTTACTATTTAATCAAACTCTTTCTTTTAAATCCTTATTCATATTGATAGCTAGTATACACCTTCATATATTGTGGTTCAAATAAAATGTTAAATTTCATAATAGGGTTGCAAAGATATGTTTTAAAAGAAATTAAAATTTGAAGCAAATGCTCACTTGTAGTTTTTCTGAATTTAAGTGTTAACTGAATTCAACATTCTGTTCATAATGTCTAACAATTAATGCTCGAAATGTTCTTCCAAACATGGAATTTAATGATAATTTTTTTATTCAGGAGATTGGTATTTTGGAAAGATTGCCTGTGTTCTCCTACCTGCCTTCCAGGTAACTATAACAACATTTATGTAAAAAAAGTAATAATCTTAATATCAACATTTTCTTAAATCTCATTTTCCCTCACGAAACAGCAGCTTCTGAAAACAATTTTAAATTTTGCTAAAAATAATAATTATAGCTTATAGATTTATTTTTCTGTCTAACATTTGTGATGTGCAAAAATTATAAGAGGATTTATTTGGAAAAGCAGAAATATGCCAATATTTGTGTTAGCATGGTCTCAGAAAGGGTGAAAACATTGTTTTTTCAATATTGGTTCCTCGCAACTCTTTCACCTTATTTTTTCATCTCCTTTTCTCAACCATTTCTAAAAATTGTTTTTATTAATATTTTTATGAGGTGGATCAGGATGTTATGAAACTTTTGGACTCATTTTGAAAGGAACTGATTAAATTTTCTAATCCTTATGTCTTTGCAACCTGTTGGCCTAAACCTTGTATTTGTGGTAAAGAATCAATTCCTTTATTTAGGGAGGAAGTGTGTACATATCATCACTGAGTCTGGCGGCAATAGCTGTGGATAGGTAAACTATTTTTGCCGCTAAATTAACAAGTGGGGATTCCAATTCAATATTAGAGGTCGCAAAAAATCAAGGGGGTGGGGTCACAAAATAGGTCTTTAATAATAATCAAGATTTTTGCCTGTTAATTCAATCACATTTTTAGATACTTTGCGATGAACAAAAGTAGTCCTGCACAAAAGAACCCCATGAATGCCTGGTGTGTTGTACTACTCATTGATATCATCTCAATGGCCCTTGTTAGTCCCTACTCCTGTAATATGGAGGTAATACTTCTTATTAATATCATCTCAACGGCCCTTGTTAGTCCTTACTCATGTCATATAGAGGTAATACTGCTCATTTATACCATCTCAATGGTCCTTGTTAGTTCCTACTCTAAAATATGTAGAAAATACTACTCATTAATTTAACCTCAATGGCCCTCATTAGTCCTTACTCCTGTAATTTAAAGGTAATACTACTTATTAATATCATCTTAATGGTCCTTGTTAGTGTGGAAAGTGTGACTAATCTTAGACAAGATATAGGATCAAAGATAAAAGTAGGAATACATAAACTAAAAAAATCAGGGATGAAGTACACGCTGATAACGGTTTAAGGGGGAACAGAGCCTTCAATAGATTTGAAATCAAAAACTACAAACTGGTTTTTTACCTTCCTCACAATCAAACTGGATTACTCAGGGCAGCATGCTTAGCTGGTTGATCTTCTTTAAAATCTGTCCATATGGGAATACACATTAACAGTGAGGTATATCTCATACCTGTTACACTTACTCCCCCCATCTTCATCATCCTACCTCCTAAAAATACTCCAAATCCAACATGTCCTAAGCAGAGGCTGTGGGTTCCAAATCACTTTTTTGTTTGATCACCAGACGAAACTGTCAGATCTGTTATACAAGTGCAAAAGATATCGTATGTGTGGAACATATAACTAAAACTGGAGAGAAGTTAAAAGGAAACAAGAATAAGAAAGGAAATATAATAAATGGAAAGGAACTCTGAAAAAAGCTTAACACTATCAATATTTTTCCGTTAGCGATTGGAGACACCATTGGAGATCTCCTTTTCAGCTTTTGAAATAATTTGGAATAAATACTTAGAATGTGTGCACATGTCCTGCATAGAAAAAACACAATAATGCTAACACAGATCTGAGCTAAAAAAGAAAGCCTGCACTTCTTTAAGTTTAAAAAAAATATTTTTTTCCAAAATTGCTTGAAGGAACAGACAACAAAAGAAGAAAAGGAAAATAAGATAACAAGAAGAAGTATAATAAAATATTTATTTATGATCTGTACCCAATAATATAAAAATTCATCAAAAAATTGTTAAATTTAACATTTTGAAAAAATATGTAAAAAATACCTTGATCAAAATTTTGAAAATCTAAAATTGAAGTTCTTAATTTACAAGCCTAAAATAATAGCTAACATATAAGAAACTATTTATTATATATATATATATATATTCTTGGAAACATTTATTTTCCAATAAAAAGGAATCCAATAACAATTATTTTTATTTATTTTTCTTCATTGCCAATGCAAGATAAAAGAGAAAAGTTGTTTTTTGCAAATCATTTAAAGAAAGTTTTATGATTTTTTTAACACCATGTGCTATCAAATAAATAGATAAAAAATTTAAAATTTTGACTGTTATAAAGTTTGCCTTAGCTAATTCAATAAATTTACTATATAAATCTTCTACTGGGTTATCCTAATGTCTATATGTGTTTAGCCAATTAATGTCGAAACATTTGTACCAATTGAACACAATGTTTTCAGGGACTTCTTTGATTAAAATCCTTTTTTATATTTAAGCTGAGAGAAATGAAAGATTCTAGGGTGTGCATGGAAAACTGGTCCGGAAAATTTAGGTAAAAAGTCATCAATTTTTTTTAATTATCAAAATTGTAACTATTTCAAAGAAAATCTGAATTTTTTATTTTTTAGATGATTTTTGAGATTTTTAAAATATCAGATTTCATAGAATTCTCCTCAACACAAAACTGCCGCGTGGGAGGAAAATTCCATTAATATGATCCATTATTTGCAGTACAATGCACACTGTACAACGAATGTACAATGTTCAAAATTTAGATATGTGTTTGGAGTGGCCACCATCCTTGTCCAGCTAGTTCTACCAGTGGTGATAAGTGCTGTGGCGTACAGGTAACACTATTTAGAGGATTTCTTCTTGATTTTAACCAGATTTTCCTTTTGTTTTGATTTACGTTATTTACGAAATTATTTTGACGTCATATGCATAATGAATATTTTTAGGAAAATTTTAGTCCTGCTCCAGAAACATTCTTCAACTCTCAAACAGAATATGTCAAAAACATCTCATAAGTAAGTTTTTTTTCTCACAAATAATCAAAAGTATTCTTGTATACATTTAAAAAGAAAATATTTTTTTTTAGAATTCAACAAGAGAGACAAAGGAACAAGAGACGAACTCATATTCTCATCGCCATCTTGGTTAGATTATTTGTTTGAATTAGATTTTCTGTTTGTTTTCTTATAAACCTCCTTCAAATATCCTTCTCCATTCATTTTAAAGATTTCAACAAGTTTTCACTAAATACAATTTGGTTCTTCAAATAAACTTATTTATTTTACAAAATATTTAAAGTAATTTTTAGTAAAAATCAAACCTTAACTCGAGTTCGACAGTAAAAACTTTTGAATTAAAGGGGTTTATCTAATTCATCAGATTAATGCTTTTGGAAGGGAATAGCCTCGAGCTTATATTTGTTGTCTTAATTCAATCTAAATACTTGTATTTTAGGTTTTATTTGTAATCTGTTGGTTACCCCTAAACCTCATCAACCTTCTGGAAGATGTCGGAGTCAGACTCAGCTGTTGGAGGTAAAATGGCACCAACTATGTTTTATAAAATTGGCGGGAAAATAGACCCAGTAACTTTTACATACTTATGATGTAAAATAGTAAATTCGCAGATATGAGTTATTGAAAATCATAAAAATTTTAAATCTCATTCATACAAAACAAAAATAACATAAAAAAGTAAAAAGTATAAAATATCAAAAAAACACCTTACAAGTTTTGTTAGCTAGCCAGCTGACATAAAAGCAATCTTTAATTTGATCTAGATAGTGTTTAAAAACGACAAGTTTTGGCTAGATTTAATATGATTAGTGGGTGATTCTTGCTATTGTTATTAGACTGAATTTCTATTAAAAATTGAAATTGTTTAACGTTTGTGTGCTGACTTCTGTTTCGTACAAATAAGTTTTCTGTTTTTAGATACTACTTCTTCCTGTTTTTCTGTTTCCATATTCTTGCTTCATTCTCAGTGTGTATCAACCCAATCCTGTATGGTTGGCTCAACGCTAGCATTAGGTAAAGTAGATAATAAATGTTGTCTACCATTGATCAAGGGAAAATCCGGCAACTTGTCCCACTGTTCTATTAAATTAACACTAAGCGACAACTAGACCATGTTAATAAAAGATATTTTATTTTAATTAATTAGGCTTATAGGGCGCTTCGCGCCCATCTTCTAAATTAATTGTGAACATGTTCTCTATGCGTACATCGTAAAACAAAACAAAAATAATTCGCGGATTTTCACAAAAAATGTTGTGGATTTTCAAAATTTTCAAAAATTTAATGAAGATCGAATTTTGATGGAGACAAATATTTGAAATTTTGATCATTCATAAACCTTCCCTGGGGCTCCGTGAGGTTCCACAAAAAAATTGGGCCCGATCGTTTCAGCCGTTTTGACGTTTATTGGATACAAATAAACAAACAAACGAACAAACACCCAAACAGACAGACAAGCCAAATTTATATATAGATGAGCTTAACTTATTACTAAGCATGCAAATTGGATGTATACGAAAGAAGGAGTTTAGTTGGAAAACCCTATTTGGCAAACAACAAAAAGACCTCTTAACCTAAAATCAAAAAAGTATAATACGCATGAAACATGTTTACACAAGGGCGCAAACATTTTTAAATTTTGCAAGCAAATATTGACTATGTATATATTAAAGGAGATGTATCTTTTTGCCAGTTCCTTGCTGTTTTTTTTTGTTATAACTTTAAAATACAATTTAAAAGACGTTTTTACATTTTCAAAATTACATTTCAAAATTATTTTCAATGATGTCTTTTTTTTTGATTTTTTATTTGAAAAATTTCAAAAGATAACACTATTCTTTTTTAGATGCCTTTTCTTTAAGTGTCTAGTTTCATTATATTTTTAAAATGCATTATGAATGATAACCCTAATACTGATAATAATAGGGAGGAGATCGAGGACCGGCTGAACCGTTTAAAATCAGTATTCTGTGCACGGGAAGAACATTCTCAGGTAGATTTAAGAATTAAAGGATTATCACGCCACTAACTTTTTATTTAAAAAGTTTTTTTTTTACAAGTTAGACTGAGAATAATCTTTTTGAAGGACTATCTTTTTTCTTTTTAGAGTTTAGAGTTAAATCTCGTGATAGAAGGGAGGATAACACCTTCAATGAGGATCAGAGCAATTAATGCTGAGCAAAACAATTTAAACCATGTTTAAATCACTGTAAATAACATACTTTGAATTTAATTCAAACCACTGTGAATCAAAACTTTAAACCTGCAAATACTTCGAATGATGTTTAAACCACTGTGAATGAAACACTTTAAACCAAATTTAAACCACTGCGAATCAAACACTTTGAACCTTATTCAAAACATTGTGAATTAAACACTTTGAACTTTAATCAAACAGCTGTGAATTAAACAATTTAAACCATGTTTCGACCACTGTAAATCAAAAAAAACTTTTACCATGTTTAAACCTCTGTGAATAACAAACTTTATTCCATGTTTAGACCACTGTGAATAAAATTAAACCATATTTAAACCACTGTGAATCCAACACTTAAAATCATGTTAAAACTACTGTGAATCAAATGCTTTAAATCATGTTTAACCACCGTGAATAAAACAATATGAATCGAAATTAAACCACTGTGATTACATGGCACTTTAAACCATGATAAAATCACTGTGAAGTAAATCCATTACTTTATATCATGTTAAAACCACTGTGATTACATGGCACTTTAAACCATGTTAAAACCAACCATGAACCAATTTATTTGAATCGTGTCTAAACCACTGTGAATGATTTAAAATAGAGTTTATACATTATTTATTTTGATTAATAACCAGTAAATAATTACAAATATTCGTCAAAGTTTTAATATTAAACCACTGTTATTAATCAATACTCGAAAGATGGTGTTATTTATTTAGATCAAACTAAATCTAAAAATATTTGAACCAGTTTTCTCAAACCAAATCCAGTGTTTGATAAAACACCATAGTGATAAAAAACTATATAGTCTATATGTGATAACAAAATAAAAGTATCATTTAACATTTGAAAACAATACTCAAGCTTCAGTACTTTCTG
The DNA here is from genome assembly GCF_000591075.1 of Eurytemora carolleeae. NCBI lineage: Eukaryota > Metazoa > Arthropoda > Copepoda > Calanoida > Temoridae > Eurytemora > Eurytemora carolleeae. The sequence goes on along the minus strand of NW_019396929.1, from coordinate 334,397 downwards.
TCTATGGAGTTCATTCATTTGTTCAATTTTGTAAAAAATTACAGAAATGATGTTTAACAACATTAAAATCAATCTTTAAAAAAAATGTCAGATATTCATTAAAATTATCAATTATATCTTCTTTTTTGTTAATGTATAAACAGATAACCTAGCTCATTAAAAGGAAAAACTAAATGTTTAGAAATATTCTACTCTTCAAATGAAAGTCTCAATTCGTGATAAAAAAACGAAATAAGTAACTTAAAATTAAAATGGAGTCAAAGCTGGTGTATGTAAACCTTGTAATACTGTAATAGCTGTCGTAGAATTCATTACATTTTATTAATACTAACATTAAACTTAAAGGAATTGAATCTTTGCAACAAATCCCAATTTTCTAATACATATATATCATCTACAACCAAATTATGTAAACCTTTGATATTTCAAACTTTGATTGTTTGATATAGCAGAAGTCATAGTTTGAAATATCTAAGGTCTACAACATTGGGTTGTTAAGAAATAGGGTTCCAAAAATCAGAGTTTGTGGCAAAGACTCAATTCTTTTCCCTGAAAAGAATCCGATTTAAGCTTTTAGAGCGACTTCAATATCAAAAGATTGGTTTTAAAACGGTTCCATTTCTGGTATACACAATGGCATACAATTTTGGTAACCGCCAAAAAAGTTTTTTAAAGCAAGTTTTCGGAAATAAAGTCCTAAATTTTTGCCCTAAAATAGTCCTGTGGAAAAAAGTCCTTGAACTAAAAAGTTTCTGGAGTCAAACCATTAAAAGACTTTATTTTCTAGGACTTATTTTCTGGTTCCAATATGATTTCGCATACAAAAAAAAATATTCCCGAAAAAAAATTCTTCTTTTTGTGAAAAATGCATTTAAACAAAGGATGTTTACAACCATGAAAAAAGGGGATTGATATTAAAAACATGCATAGAAGAAAATTACTTTTTATGAAAACGTCTCAGACTTGATCTCATTTTCAGACTTCAGACTTTTTTCTTAGTTTTTTTCTTCAGTCAATGCTTTGCTTAACACGTATGATATTGATGTAGTTCTGAATTATGTTGTTGCTAATTATGACCTTGTAAATTGTTGTTGTCAACAGCTCTTCAGAGGTGAAACCTTTTAAAATGTTGATATCAGGAACAATGCTTGATTTAGATCTTTTGTTAATCTACAGATTAATTTAATCTTTATTCGATATCACGTGAACAGTCAATTGAAAGCCAGGGAACTGTTCGGTAAACCAATGATAGAACCAAGCAATTGCAGACTTTGAGTAAATTCAAAGTAAATTTCAAGCGATCAGAACTATTGGTCTCCAACACAAAAGTAATTGCTCATGTCAATTTTTTAAATTGAAAATTAACGAAATTTCAAATAATCGTAAAATTTTCTTTACTTTAAAGGGTTTAAAAATTAAAAAGGTTTTCACTCTTAAAGGGTAAAAATTAAAATTGTAAACTTGTGATTTACTGTTGATACTGTTACCTGTTGTCAAAAAGTAAAAATATAAAAACGTAAAATTAAACAATTGAAATAATTATCCAGCTTCATATTATATTAATTGGTCAATAAGAAAGGGACTGTGTAGACCTAATTTAAAGTGTAAATTTATCTAAAATTGTATTGTTCAATTAATTGCCCGATTATCTTTAAAATATTAAGAACGATATTTTCGCTGTTTATGTTTTGGAAATAAATCAATTCTGTCCATTTTATTCCTTGTTTTGGAGTGCTAAGCACGGTACATTCCAGTTAATTTCATGTATCGGCTAGAATTTCTACTAGCCAGGGCAAGCAGTACAGTTCAAATACAGACTATATGAGACAAAACGGGACTGTACGCCAAATAAATGGTCCCCTTTTAGTGTAATATATGTGTACGTTAACAGTCCCTTTAAATAAAACAAAATCAGAAGATCACCATTAATCAACAATTCTGAAATGAAAATATTTAGATATATTTGATAAAATACAAATGTCTTAATGTTGTTAATAAAATGTGAAATAAACATAATTCACAAACATTGTGCAAATTTTTAGAGTTAGAAACACAGACTACACAGACTGCTAATACACTCTACCTGGATAGGCTGAGCAGCTGCAGGCCTATAGTGTCCCGGCACGCAATTCTACGGTTCCAAGTTATGTTTTTGACTGACATCTCACGGCCATTCGTTGCAATCAGGGGTTAAGTTTTACAACTTGTAAAGAGATACTCCAGTTTTAAATATAAAAAATAACGTTTATGAATATTTTCTATTTTTAAAGATTTAGCATTTCCTATTCAAAGGATCCTTAAATATCCCTGAATACAGATGTCTCCTGATTGGTCGTGTACAGTACTTGTACACAATAGAACATGCTGTGGAAAATATCACATATTATAGGTGTTAATCAATCTCTGTAACTTTCTTATCTCTGGTTAGAAATAAACAAGGAATAAAACATGAATAAAATTAGGTGTAATGCAGTTACTAGAAGAAATGTAAACACGTGCAGTGCTGTCCAGCTTTGTTTACATTACTCCCAGAAACTGCAGTAAACATTATTTTATGGTTCAGTTCCTTTTACATTCCTTGGTAATACAGATACAGGGTTTCCCACAAAGAATGAGATTATACAGACGAGTCTTTTTATAGCATTTTTAATGATTGGGCAAAGAAAGTAATTAGTATACCATTGCAAGGAGTCAAAAATATAAGAACACAGACAATGTGAATTTAGTACTGTCGTTTGTAAAGTTTCATTCTTTGTGGGCAACCCTATCACGGTAAACCAGAGGTCCTGGTTCAATATCCAGATAGTCCTAACGTTAGAACCCAGTTTCATCCATTAAATGTATGATTTTTAGTATTTGCTATTTTATATTTTTTATCTGGGCTGTATATTTTTAATATTTAAGTATATAAAGTCTATTACGCTATTTTTGACGGATTTGGAACGAGAGATAAAATTATAATTGAAAACATTCCGATAAAACAAGATGCATATCGTTGTAGTTAGTTTTACGTGCTGTATACCAGTGACCAAATTTAATTAATTGGAGAGATAGCTGAACCGCATTTCGCCGGTTAAAATCTTGAATCACTGATTCAAATCCTCATAAATCTTTAGCTTTGAAACGGAGATTCAAGAGTTGAACAGACTCTAACCATTCATTCAGCCACCCAGCTCAAATTCAGTAAATTCGGTCCCAGGAACTCCCATTTCTTTGTTTACAAAAAAGTGTACTGCAGGAGAAATATAAACAAACTCGGTCTTACCAGCATAAAAGTTTGTTTAAAGGAAGTGACCGGCTATGTGGAAAACTTCTTTTGGATTTATTTGAGACATACTAAACTTTTTAAAGATCTGTAAATCCCGAGTTTGAGCGCAAATTCGACGTTTAAAACTCCTACTTTGGGGGTGGATACGTTTTCGGAATTTCTTTTTTTATTTAAATTATTAAATATAGACGACATAAAATGTAAAAATATTCTACAATAAACTACAGACGTCATGTATAGGAACGTTGAGAAAATGAAAATTAATCTTATCATCGAAGTAATCTTGTTCAATTATTAGTTTATATTTTCTCATTATTCACAAAGATTTTTTGCATATTTTCTAGAATTAGTATTGAAAAGACAACATTTGAAGAATTTGAAGAAATCTGCGAATAAATTCAAAGAAATAAGAAATTCAATATAATAATAAAAACGAAATAATCGATTTTAGCATTGAACTCTCGGATGTATATTTTATCCTCCGAACTAATTATTGAATAATACGATTGGAACTCTCGGATATATATTTTATCCTCCGAACTAATTATTGAATAATACAATTGGAACTCTCGGATATATATTCTATCCTCCGAACACATTATTGAATAATACAATTGGAACTCTCGGATATATATTTTATCCTCCGAACTAATTATTGAATAATACAATTGGAACTCTCGGATATATATTCTATCCTCCGAACACATTATTGAATAATACAATTGGAACTGATATATATTCTATCCTCCGAACACATTATTGAATAATACAATTGGAACTCTCGGATTCAGCTGATTTCGCCTAAAAAAAATTATTTTTAGAAAAGTAATTTGAATTAATGTATAAGGGCGCCTCAAATATATGAACATTTTGTTCAAAGTTATGAAAAGAATGTTACTATTGTCTCACAAATTGTGATAAACCTAGCTGACATTCTGTATAAGTAATTTCTAACAGAATCTTCGTACTTTAGAAAATCTTTCAAAAAGTTATATATTACCAAAATATTTTTTTTTACAGTGTGCATAATAGGGGAGGAATGGATAATTCAGTTAGGGGATTAAGGGGGGGTGGTAATGGATGTAGGTGAGTGACATTTTTGATTGACCTGTTGATATTCACTTTGCATCTCTCTCTGTTTGTCCAGTTCGTCTCTACAGAATAAAAAATAGATTAAGATTAATATTTAAAGGGTCTAGAAACGTCTAGAGACGTTATATCAAGTCAACCTTTATTTATAAAGTTCACTTAAAAGCTATGTTTGATAAGTAATGAATGGACGTAAATTCATGTTTGTCTATTTTAAAACTAGATTTTTTTTATTGTGGTTACCCAGAAAATGGACGAAATTTTGCTACACAAGTGGCGAAAAAAAATGTCCAAATTAAACCTAAAAGCTTTTAAAAAATGACGATATCTTTCACTTTTTAAGTCAGATTGTGAATCGGACAATCCCATGAAACCATTGAGATTGATTTTTTTTATCAAAACCTATATGTTTTCTAAATCTGAAGGAAACCCCACCAGGAAGAAAACCTCAAAATTGACCCCTTTAGGGAGACAAAACAAAAAAATAGGGGCAAAAAAGCTTTATTGGAGGAGGTTGCTTATCTAAACCTGGAGAGTTTCTTTTCTTATCTAAATCTGGAGAATGCCTCTGCTGATCGTAACCTGGAGAATTCCCTTGCTTATCTAAACCTAGAGAGTATCTTTTCTTATCTAAATCTAGAGAATGCCTCTGCTGATCGTAACCTGGAGAATTCCCTTGCCTATCTAAACCTAGAGAGTATCTTTTCTTATCTAAATCTGGAGAATGCCTCTGCTGATCGTAACCTGGAGAATTCCCTTGCTTATCTAAACCTAGAGAGCATCTTTGCTTATCTAAATCTGGAGAATGCCTCTGCTGATCGTAACCTGGAGAATTCCCTTTCTTATCTAAACCTAGAGAGTATCTTTGCTTATCTAAATCTGGAGAATGCCTCTGCTGATCGTAACCTGGAGAATTCCCTTGCTTATCTAAACCTAGAGAGTATCTTTTCTTATCTAAATCTGGAGAATGCCTCTGCTGATCGTAACCTGGAGAATTCCCTTGCCTATCTAAACCTAGAGAGTATCTTTGCTTATCAAAACCTATAGAGCGTTTATTTGCTTATTAAAATCTGGAGAGTTCCTTTGCTTAATTATCGGAACCTCTATTCTTATCTAAACCTTTATAATTGCTATTCTTATCTAAACCTTTATAGTTCCTATTCTTATCTAAACCTTTATACGTCCTATTCTCATCCAAACCTTTATAGTTCCTATTTTTATCTAAACCTTTATAATTCCTATTCTTATCTAAACCTTTATAATTGCTTTTCTTATCTAAACCTTTATAGTTCCTATTCTTATCTAAACCTTTATAATTGCTATTCTTAACTAAACCTTTATAGTTCCTATTCTTATCTAAACCTTTATAGTTCCTATTCTTATCTAAATCTTTATAGTTCCTATTCTTATCTAAACCTTCATAGTTCCTACTCTTATCTAAACCTTTTAAGTTCCTATTCTTATCTAAACCTTTATAGTTTCTATTCTTATCTAAACCTGGTAAATTCCTATTTTTACCTTATCTAAACCTGGTAAATTCCTATTCTTACCTTATCTAAACCTTTATAGTTCCTATTTTTATCTATACCTTTATAGTTACTATTCTTATCCATACCTTTATAGTTCCTATTTTTATCTAAACCTGGTAAATTCCTATTCTTATCTAAACCTTTATAGTTCCTATTCTTATCTCAACCTTTATAGTTCCTATTCTTATCTATACCTTTATAGTTACTATTCTTATCTAAACCTGGTAAATTCCTAAGCTATTATTTACCTGGAGATCGGCCATAAAAATATCTTAACCTTGGAGAATTCTTATTCTTATCAATATCATGGAGAGTTCCTAATGCCTGAGTGTTGAGAGTTCCCAAGCCAATAACTCTATCAAGATTGAGAGGGGGGGGGGGGTATTTTCCAACCCTACTGTGATTTTTCTTGATAACTTAAAAACTGCTTACACTGTACTAGAAACCTCAAACTTCTTCACTTTTCTAACTCCATAGTTGTGAACCAATTTTGTTATGCATGGGGTAGGGTGGATGACGGTAAAACGGCTGGTCGGTGTTCCAAAGAAGTCAAAAATAGTAAATAACTTTTTTATCATTAAAGCTACAGATCTTATTTTTTTTGAAAAGCCTTTAAAAAATTTATGTTTTAGCATTTGTCACATTATGATAAATAGGTCATAGGTAAAAATCAACATTTTTTCGACGTCCTTTTGAAATTTGTATACCCTCCCTAGCACCCAAATCAATATATTATTAATGAGCAGGTCTTGAAAAGTTAAACTTTGGACATGCATTACACTCCTCTGTCTTAACTTTAAGGGTAAATCATAAGGGGGGAACACCCCCCCCCCCCCGCAATATATATATAATCGGTATAAGGTTAACAGTCTACATATTTTCTGAGAATTAATTTGCTTACCTAAGCCTAGAGAGTTCCTGGTTTAGTGCCTCCTCTCTAGCTCTCACTGCTAACTCTGCCTCTAACATTATTTCCTGAAAAATAGATTGAATTTAAAAAAATGTTATTAATGATAATGCTAATGCAGGCAAAAAATGGGTAAACAGTTTAAAGGTCGAAAAAGCATGAATTTCTGTTTGATATAAAATGTAAAGGAGTTGAGTCTTTGCAACAAACTCTGATTTTCTAAACTCTATATCTTTAGATTCCAATGTCGTAGACCTTTGATATTTCAAACTATGAGTTCTGTTAGATCAAATAATATAAGTTTGAAGTATTAAAGGCTTACAACATTTGGTTTCAAAGATATAGGGATAAGAAAATCAGAGTTTGTGGCAAAGAATCAACTCATTTGTTACATATTTTAATATTGTCAAATTTAATTGAAAACAAATCATGTTGTTGTTAAAAAAATCGGTTTTTTATTGTTAGAATTGAAGAAAAGTTTCTATTTTTCAATCTTGATTTGAAAGAAATAAAAAAATCATTTTTTGATATGAATGATGTTAACATCCTATCAAAAGTAATTTAAAAAAGGGACCTTAGATTGCTCACTGAAAGCTAGAAATAAATTTAATTTATATCTACAGAGTAGTGTATAAACATAAACAAGATGTTGAATAGGTATAAAGTATATTGGCAGTAAACTAGAATATTGGATTTCTTTAAAGGATTGTAAAACACAGGACTTACACTGTTTAAACTGCTATTTCATGTTACTATGTTATTTTTAAGGAAATGTTATCATAACTAATCTCAATCTTATGTTTAAACTAATTTAATTCTTCCTAAATATCACCTGGTAGTCATACCCTCGTGTATCAGGCATTTATCCTCATATATAAAAGTAGTCAAATTGGATATCGATATCATGGGTTAAAGATGAAAGATACTTCAAACAAAAGTTCTGATTTCGGGACAGTAAAATATTTGTTAAACATTTAATTTTAGTGAATACTTTTTGAGTATATTATACCTCAGTATCAATTATAAAATGAGGATGAGGAACAGATTCTTTTTTCTCTTTTCCTTGTTTTTTGCCTTCTTCCGGATTTTTAGAACTCCTAAAGATATGAAATTACAAAAAGTGTTTAAAAGTAAGAAATACAACATTAATGCGACAATGCGAAAAGCAACCATTTGTAAAATGAAGAAAATTATTCGTTAATTAAACTTCATAAATTGTCAGGGTGCTTCTTTACACATGAAGACTGTAAGCGTAAGTGTAATTTCAAGTGACCATCCTGCCTCCACACTCTTAATTAAAATCAAAATTAGTGATTTTAAGGACAAAAATTCGTTTAATAAACGATTTGTAGTTTGTATGCATGCAAAGATGGCATTGCCCAATTTACAACGGTACCCTCGAAAGCTTTGTCTGATCAAGTATAAATTATATATCTTTTACAGTTCCGAGCTGAAAACTTTAGAATGGTGGATATCGGGATTAAGGCTTAATCCACTCTTTTTCTTAATCTGCAGATTAAATATTGCTTGTTCTCCACTCATTTTTAATCTCCAGATTAATTATCCGATCAGAATTAAGGATATCCCATTCAAAAGTTCCCATCTCCGATCAAATAACGGCTTTTAGAATAACTTTGTAAATCGGTCATGGCCATCTTTGTATTAAGAGTCCTTTGGAACTGCGCTTACAGTCCTTTTAAGACAAAAAATAATTTGGCTTTAATTTCAACATCAAGTAGCTAGTGAATTGATGAGCAAGTGTGAGACGACATCATTATGTGGTTCACATAGAATTAGGTATTGTATTATCGATAGTAGCTCCGGCGAGGTTTAAACGTGTGGAATAGTTCCGAAAGAAGGAGTCTGCAAAGACGACTTGAAACTCTTTAAATATTACGATCCTAAGTTTAAATTAAGTCTTTTGTCTTGATTACATTCTTTTTAAGGCTTATTTAATAAGGTGTCTATACAGTTGCAGGGAATCATGAATGAGGAAACAGACAGATACATTACGTACAGTCGTCTTAAAAGTCTCATGCGTTACGGTTAACTCTGAATTAAAAGGAACTTGCATTTTAGGGATAAATCAATCTTTAAAATTGACTGTGTGCATACCGTACACAACTTTGTATGGAAAGCTTAGAATCATGCAACCATTATTTAGTATAGATGTACAATAAGTTTTACAGCCTCAAAGGGAGTGAACAGCACTGCACAGAGGGATTGTTGAGCTAATACTCTAATATTTTATGATACAATCAGGATTCATTTAGTATTAATGATATGTTTCTACATTATAATTGCTACTGAGAAACTTAAAACAATTATAAACAGGTCATGAAGCGTATTTGCAAAGGAGTTGAGTTTTTGCCACAAACTCTGATTTTCTAATCTCTATATCTTTGTAACCCAATGCCGTAGACCTTAGATATTTCAAACTATTAATACTTAAAGATTAAATAAGCTAAGTTTGAAATATCAAAGGTTTGCACCATCAGGTTGCAAAGATATTGGGATCAGAAGATTTGAGTTTGTGGCAAAAACTCAATTCCTTTACAATCATTTAATGATCCTAACAAAAGTCATAAAATAAACTATACTTTTTAAACTAATTTTGATTAACACAATTATTTTTTAACGCAACAGCATACAAATACTACTTTCCCTCGTGCAGTGTTAACAGGGGTTTCAGTTTTTCTGAAAAACGTCCCGATCGAAAAAATGTAGAAAAAAAAGGAGAACGAAAGGTCGTTTTTAATATTGTCGTTCCTTTTTTCGTTTTTTTAAAAGATCAAAACGAATAGTTTGTTAGTTTTTACCCTTATTTTTTTCTCTGAAACGAGGGTCGGCTAGATTTGATAAATAAAAAATATTCGATAAACCATAGTTTTTCCATTATTTTTAAAACGATTAGCAACTTCAAGAGGATTATCTAAATTCTTTCTGAAATTAGTCAGTTAATCCATAATTGTTTTCCATTATTTTAATTTTTAGACGTTAAACATTTATTAACATTAACATACTTTTTCCTTGTCAAATTAGCGTACTCGTTTTAACAAAATTAAATCTTTGATATATTGATCGAACATTTATTGATGTTAAATATTGGTCAAGTTTTTATCAATGATTTTTGATTAATGATAAATATTGATTGATCTTTGATTATTGATTAATATTGATTGAACTTTAATTAATGATCAATATTGATTCAGCTTTGTTTAATGATAAAAATTTATCGAGTTTTGATTGATGATCAATATTGATTGAGTATTAATTAATCATCAATATTGATCGAGCTTTGATAATTGATCAATATTGATCGAGCTTTGATTATTGATCAATATTGATCGAGATTTGATTATTGATCAAGCTTTTGATTATTTTCAACATTGATCGAGCTTTGATTATTGATAAATACTGATTGAGTATTGATTAATCATCAAAATTGATTATTGATCAAAAAACATTTGAACTTTGAAAACATATAAAAAGATGAATTTCTGAAAAAATGGAGCAAATTATTAAAACCCTTTTTACGATTAAAAATGATATTTTTATACTTCGTTTTCCTTGTAGTAATCAGTATTCTATTTATATATGTTTTAATAGTTTAACAAATTAGCAAATAAGAATACACAAACAAATATGTTTTGTGCCAATGGTTGATTGCCAGAATGCGCGTAATCTGTTTTTAAGGATCGAATTTGATGAATTTAAAAGGTTGCTAAACTGCCTAATGCCGATTCAAATCCTGTTTCACCGATTCAAATTCTCACTAAACTTTAACTTTGAATCAGGTGGATCCCGATTCAAACCAGTGATAGGTGGTTCAGCAAACATTCTCTAATTAATTAAATTCTCCTGTGAACAACAAATCGGAAAAAAATAACATTTTTAATGTTTTTTCTAGTTTAAACTTAAAACATAAAACTTACCTTGGTGATTCTTTCGGTGCTTTTTCCTGTAAAAAAAGTGTTGTTCAAAAGTGTTAAAAATTCCCTCGAAGGGAACCCGTTGTTAATTGAACGTGACACTCCATAAGTGGAGGGGCATACGTGTACAGTTCTTATTTATAAGAAATATGTCTATATGAAAAAGAATAATACAGATAAAGAAGGATATATAAAGATAATAAAATAAAATATGTGAAGAGTATAAAATAATAATAATCTGGCTCTAGCTTACATCTTGGTATTCAGAGATACTATGAAACAATATATTTTATATATCAAATATATATGATTATAAAATACGCATAATTAGATAAACTTAGCTTCAAAAATACAAAATATAAATCAGAATAAACGGTTAAATTCTTCATAAAATAAATACGTAGTTTAAGTTTACCATTAATGTTGAAAAAAATGTGTTTCATCAAAATATGCCTTAATTTTGGATTCAAATCAATAAAACCCTCTCAACAGGATGAAAATTGCACCTTTACTGTACGACTATAGGACGTACAGAGTACGTACGTGAACCATTTTTTTAGATTTCTTTTAATATTTACATTTACAATTTTTATAATAATGTGAATACTAAACTTTTTGTTTGAAATCAATCTTACTTCAATATTTTTAAAATTTTATCCAAGATTATTATCCAAAGGCCCAAGGCTGAAAACTTTAGAATAATGGATATCGAAATAAATACTTGATCTCATCTTTTTTTCTGCAGATTAATCTAATCTTTATTTGGACATTAAATTCAAACGATTCAAATTCAACAGATTATCAGAGTGTCACTTGGATAAACCGATCATCCAATCTAAGGCCAAAAGTAAAACATTTTGCAGACAATCAATGGGAAAAATCTTTTGGGTCGGAACCCAGCAGGGATATCCAAAAGAGAGGATTAAGCAGAAAATCAAAAGTGTTCACAGTGGATATTGAGATTAAGCAAACGAGATTAAAGGTATCTATTACAAGAGTTTCTAGCTTTCATGAAAGATGAAAACCAAAAAATTAGATTTAAAGTAAAAAGGAATTGAGTCTTTGACACAAAAAAAAATATTTTTTAATCCCAATATCAACACGATAGTAAAAACCTTTGATATTTAAATTTAGATTATTTAATCTAACAGAATTTAGAATTACTTTGTCAAAGCTCTGAAGGCTGAATATGTAACTAGAACACTAACAAGGCATAAAAGTAAATATTGTTGACGATGAAATCCCCGAAAGAGGATTATGAAATCCACAAATCAGTGGATCTTGGAACTAGAGAAGACCTAGTCAATCTCTTCTCCTTTTATACACTCGTTATTTATCATGTAATTATATCTAGAAGCAATAAATGTACTTCTATAATTGATATTGATATTTTTCAATTAAACAACTTACTTTGTTCTCCTCTTCATGCTCTAGCCTTGCCTTCTTTTTCCTTCGCTTTCTCTACAAATACTTTAGATAAAATAAATAAAACAACTTTTAATTTATTTCTTTCAAACTTTATTATCTTTATTTACAGTTTTCAAAAGGATTGTCAATGGAATCCCAAATGACCTTTTAAGTTAAAGGCAACCAAATACAATTCTTAACCCTATTCCGACTGGGGCCGGGGGGATGTTATTGAGACACCTTTCCCCCCCCCCCCCCTTCTATAGTTTTCTTGCGATAACTTAAAAAGTTTTCTAACTAACACATGATCCTCACTTAAGGCTAAAAGCTGGAATTTTTACCTACTTCCTTTATTTACTGCCTTTACCCATACCAGGCTAAATTTAAATTAAACCTACTTCCAGTCAGTAGATTTCACCGTGAATTTTTGCCAAGAAATTTTTAGTTTTTCTTAATTAAAAATTTAGGGTTTGGAAAATTTTGCAAATATTTTTGCATAGATAAATTTGCAAGGGCGTTTAAATTTTTATTTTTATTTTTGTACTTTTTTGCTAAATATCTGGATTTTGCAATAAATATTTCGATTATTGCAAAATTGCAAGAATTTTGCACATTATTGTTTTAATTCCCGTTATATTTTTTTTTCTAAATAACTTTAAAACGGCTTACATTATAGAACGCTAAAACCTCTCGACTTTTTCAACATAATAAATGTAAACAAATTTTGATTTTTTCAAACAGCAGGTCGGTGTTTTAAAAAAGTCATAAATCCTTAATATTTTTATTTTTATTTTTGAAAAGTGGATGTAATCGCATGTGTCACATATTACTGTTTGTCAAAATTAAAAATAATTATTTTTGAACATTTTTCTGACGTACTTTTTGCACTTTTTAAAATCCTCCCTTGCACCTTATAAACTATTAAAGTTGTAGGTCTAATGAGCAGGCCTTGAAAAGTTGGACTAATGACATATGCATCTCAAATATTAGGGTAAAATCGTAGGGGGGAGGGGGTGATGTTTTCCACTCCATTGCCTATGATTTAGCGGTATATTAGACAAAAATAGCCCAGCCAGGATAGGGTTAAGGAGACTAAAATATGAATGTTTAATTTTAAGCTCTGAACTTCTGACAAACAAAAAACGTAACGATGAAATTAAAGTTTTAAAGAAAAATAATATTACAGTTTGAAACGATTTGATTTCATAATAATGTTTTCCGACCTAAAATTGATTTTAATATGGTTGGGTAGGTCGTTGAAGGAGGGTCGCTGTCAACAATCGTTAGACGTTAACGAATTAAATAACAATTTCTTCTTTTTTTTATTTTAGAAAACAATCCTTGTTAAAAACGATCCGTCATAAAAACTATTGGTTAGTTTTTCTTTTCTTCTACGTCAATAACGAAACGATCAATTCTATTTTTTTTAAAAGTGAAAAACTTCCACCCCTACCTATAGCCTTTGTGTTACCTTTTTCCTTGATTCTCTTGTTTCTGCATCCTAAAATTAAATTCTATTACATAAATGTTGAGAATGAAAACAGTTTTTTTGCGTATTAAATAAATTCTAATTATGAATTCAAAATCCAAAACTTACTTAATTAAACATTTTCATGAAGAAAAAAAAATTAAATAATTGTTCAAAAACAGCCATTTTAATTTTTTTGTGCATCATTACCAGAGATTGAAACTTTTTAGAATTGCAATGAATTAAAAAAAATGAATGAAGAATACATCTTCAAAAAAAAAATTCTTCTGATTAATTGAAGGCACATCAAATATATTTACTAAGGAATTGAGTCTTTGCCACAAACTATGATTTGCTAATCCCTATATCTTTGCAAGCCAAAGTCGTAGACCTTAAATATTTCAAACTATCACTTTATGTTAGACCAAATAATCTAAGTTTGAAATATCAAAGGTTTTAATTAAAAAGCTGCAAAGTTATTGGGTTTAGAAAATTTGGGGTTGTGGCAAAGACTCAATTCCTTTGAAATTTTTATTAATTTTCAAGAAACTTTTGTTTGTTAACAGTGGGGTAACAAAGTTAATGTAAGACAATAAATATTTGTTTTATTTTTATCATTTTTCGACGCATTTACAGATCCAATAAAATTGTAGAACCTACTTGAAGTCGTATACTATAGGGCATAGAGAGGAGAATGTATACTATCTATTTACTTATATTCATGATTACCTGCAACTGCAATTTAAAAAGGACCATTTAAAGCAGAAAATTAGATCTAGTCATGGAATCATCATATTTTAAAAGTTTAAGGTCGTCTTTACAGTCACATTATTTTTGGGTAAATCTGTAAAGTGCATGTCTATGCTTGGAAAATAAGCTTTGTTAATAAGAAACAAAATAAATGAAAGAGAAATATTTGTTTATAAAAGAAATCATTGTTACTTAACCTCCAATTCTGCTCTTAACCAGTCAGGAACAAACGAATTTTCTGTAAAAAAAATAAAATAAAAAATATGCTTCATAATAAAACTCTTCTTCATATTTACAATTTCATAAGAAAACAGTTTTTTAAAATTGTATTATCTTCCCTCCCCCCTCTCTCATCTAAAAATTTTGACAAAATAGCTTAACTGGGATAGGAATTGAAGAATTTTAGTTTTAAAAACTTCAAACAAAAGCACTGAGTTTTTACTACAAACTTAAACTGTATAAATCCCTATAACTTTGCAATCTGATATCGTAAAAACAATTTATAGTTTGAAATATAAAAGGTCCACAGCATCCTATTGCAAAGATAAATTGTATTCAACAAATCAGAGTTAGCGGGTAGAACTTAGTTTTGAATTATGATCTTAAATCATCTATTACCCAAATTTTGTCTCTCTTTTTCTCTGTCATCATCATAAACATAATCCTCAGCATCATCATCATCATCATTTTCTTCACTACCAATCTTCTCATCAGTTTCCTCAGAAACTTCCTTAAAATAGTTTAACATGAATTGAAAGTATTACACATGGACTGAAAATAGTACAACATGGACTGAAAATAGTAAAACATGAACTGAAAATAGTACAACATGAACTGAAAATAGTACAACATGAACTGAATATAGTACAACATGAATTGAATATAGTACAACATGAACTGAAAATAGTACAACATAAAAACTCCAGTTCATCTGAAGTACCATGCCGACCTTTAATCATATGAAGTGGTTTGTAATATATACAAATAGTCCAATGAACATAAAAAACACCATGGAGTGTAAACAGAACCATTTACCTTAATAAGTGATTTAAGATAAGTTACTTGTAAGACAATTTGCTTAGTAACAACATCAAACACAAATGATTACTATAATGTCGTCAAACCTATTCTACAGTTTTCTGGTTCTCATTGTACAGTGCATTATACATACAGTGATAACAAGAAAACTTCGAAATAGGAAAGACAACTTTTAAACTCTATGACTTTGAATAGCCCAATTTTGAGAAGTGTAAACAGAACCATTTCACTTAAATCACTAGATTTTAAGTAACACATAGTTTTAGGAACAAAATAAATCTTTTCTGAGTTTACTTGTTATTATTTTAAAATCACAAAATTATGACAAATTATAATTTCCAATTTAAACCTGAATTTGTTGCATTATTGTCCTGGGTAGAGGACATGTTGTAGTTACAACCAGGAAATATACAATATTATTGCACAGGACATGTTGTAGTAACAACCAGGAATATAATCTGATTCTGAAATATACAATATTATTGCACAGGACATGTTGTAGTTACAACCAGGAATATTTTTTGATTCTGAAATATACAATATTATTGTACAGGACATGTTGTAGTTACAACCAGGAATATATTCTGGTTCTGAAATATACAATATTATTGCACAGGACATGTTGTAGTTACAACCAGGAATATATTCTGATTATGAAATATACAATATTATTGCACAGGACGTGTTGTAGTTACAACCAGGAATATATTCTGATTCTGAAATATACAATATTATTGTACAGGACATGTTGTAGTTACAACCAGGAATATATTCTGATTCTGAAATATACAATATTATTGCACAGTACATGTTGTAGTTACAACCAGGAATATAATCTGATTCTGAAATATACAATAATATTGTAGAGGACATGTTGTAGTTACAACCAGAAATATATTCTGATTCTGAAATATACAATATTATTGCACAGGACATGTTGTAGTTACAACCAGGAATATATTCTGATTCTGAAATATACAATATTATTGCACAGGACATGTTGTAGTTACAACCAGGAATATATTCTGATTCTGAAATATACAATGTTATTGTACAGGACATGTTGTAGTAACAACCAGGAATATATTCTGATTCTGAAATATACAATAGTATTGTACAGGACATGTTGTAGTTACAACCAGGAATATATTCTGATTCTGAAATATACAATAGTATTGTACAGGACATGTTGTAGTTACAACCAGGAATATATTCTGATTCTGAAATATACAATAATATTGTACAGGACAAGTTGTAGTTACAACCAGGAATATATATGCTGATTCTGAAATATACAATATTATTGTCCAAGGTATAGGACATGTTTAGGGCTGGGCACTTTGCGACTTGCATTCTTTTTGCACCATGACGTAAAATTTTTAAATATTTTTTAGTTTACATGAAAATAATCAATAGAAATTATAAAATCATTTTTTATAATAAAAAAACTTTTAGATTTATGCTTTTTAGTAAAATTTAAAAAACATATTAAGAAATGTCTATTGTTTATGAACAAAAACTAATTCACTTAAAAATCAAATAAAAATGTACAATATGCAAAATCAAAGTTTGCCTAATTAATTTATAAAACTTTTTAAATGATAATGTTTTTACCTGACAATGTAGACTAGTAAGTGTTATCGTATGCCCACGTTCCAACTAGAAAATTATATTGTTGATTTTACTTGAAGAAACGTACCTTTTTCATTTGAACATATTAGCTATAAAATAATATTGGATATTAGATTTAATTTATAATGTTAAATGAATGAAGAATTATTTTAAAATGATTTTAATTTGTTGTAAGTTGTAAGTTTTTGTAAATAAGCCAAGCCCCGGGGTAGAGTTGGACAAATGTTTCTAAATAAACAAAAATTTTCGTGAATTCAATGGTGTTTTCAGAAAAGCTACAAAAACGGTGAATAAAAAAGTTGAATTGTTTAGTGAAATAAAAAAAACATATAGTTTTATTTTACTAAAAATAGGAAATAAATCAAAAAACGCAGGTTTTGAAATCGTTAAAGATTTTTTAATGAACAAACAATTTAACTGAATCAACAATCTCACTGAACAAACAATTTTCTGAACGGTCATACAGTTTGAAAACGAACAAAATAAATGGAAAATTATTGATATTTTGGAAACAAATGATATCAAGTTTTTTCTAAATGACTGAAAGAAAACGAACAAAATGTGTCCTTAACAAACGATAAACAAACGAATTTTAAAAAAAAGCTGTACAAACACATCTGTGCCTAGGGACCAATATTGAAATATTGAAATAATTCATATTTTTTTCTTGATGTAGGAAAAATAAAATGATTTTTTGCGTATTTAGACATAAATTGTAATAAGAATAGTGGATTTATTTAACATGAAGTAAACTGTTTTACAAGAAAAAAAACTTAATTTTTTATCTTTATCATACAATGTTCACTTAATTAAGTATTAATGAACCTTTTTAAACCTTAAACCTTATTAATTATCATAGAGAACAATGCTAATTAAAAGAAATTTTTAAGAAAATGTTTGCCTGATGTACAAAATTGAGTTTATTGGACAGACCATCCAAAATACAGGGGTTACTAAGAAAGGACTTCTAAGACAACTATACGGAATATATAATGTGTTTTTCCTTTTATTCAATTTTCCCTGCGACTGTAAACTTATTTCTTTCTTTGTCATATTATTAATTAAGACTTGAAAGCCATATATAAGGCAGAATGAATAATTTAATCTCAGGACCGTCATATTTTTAGAATTCCAGAGTCTAAAACTAAAGAATGCGCTAAATTTAGGTTCTAGCTTAAAATTCTAAAAAATAATGAGTTGCTACTTGAATAGTTTTCATGCATAGAAATATCACAAAATTGAATGCGGTTTTTCGGGGTTTAAAGTCAGAAGTGGCATTGAAGCTGCAACTTAACATTTTAGTCATAAAATTTCATTCTTTAGTTTTGGACTCAGGTTGTATTTAAATTCTCATCCTTAAAGGACACAGATAATTGAAGACATTTAGAAATTTTGTAAGTTAATTGTAAACAAGCAAAAAATTAATTTAAAGTGTAATGATATAAATGTGACTATTAAAAAGTATTTTGCAAGTAAAAATCACAAACCTGCTTTTATATGAGGTTTTACAAATTTAATTTTACAAATTTACCCCTTGATACGATTATATCTCTTTTTTTACTTTAAAACTAGATTATTGAGTAGATACAGTGTATAAGTCTAAATAATTATGTCATGATCTAATTAATGAACTAATAAATTATTAACCTGTGTATCTGAAGCATAAAACGCCAAAATTTCTTGAGGCTCCAGTACCACATCTTTTAGAGTTATACTTGACTCATGACTAATCAAAATAAAAGCTAATTGAGATTAGTTAGGCTTTAAATCCTCATTTCTTTATAAAAAGCTAGTTTTTTGACATGCAAACTAATTTAAGCAGCTTTTTACAAAGGAATGTCATTGATTCCGCAAAACTTTCAGAAAATGTTGAGTCCATGGAAACTTAACCCCCCCCCCCTCCCCCAGGGATTTAATGAAAAACTCGTTGGCTATGCTCTTAGGTGTAAATTATCATAGTTGCCATTGATTATAATTATTCTGATTCAGTAAATGATACATTTTGTTTTAAAGTCTTTCCAATGTAAAATTGAATATTATTTTTGTTAAGAATTCTAATTCTTAAAATTTTGAAAAAAATACTGTTATTCATGTATACACATTAAATTATTTAAAGGAAAACATTTTTTCCTCAACTTTAATATTCTAATCCTTAGTTTAACCAAATGGTGTAAACCTTCAAAATTTTAGAATTTAAATACTTGATCCAGCAATTAACTCATAGTTTGAAATTTCCAAGGTCTACAATATCACATATCAGGAAGCTAAGTAAAAGAATAAGAAAATTACAGCTTTGTTAGGATTTGTCAGGTACTTCATGCACCATTTATTCATTGTATAAAGTAAAAAAAAAAAAATTCTTACAGTGCGGACAGTGATGGAATTCTGTTATTGGATTCTACCTCTCCAGCCTCATTCATATTTGCTCCCTGAATATATATTATTCAAATATTTTTAAAATCATTTAATTCTTGTCAAAAACAGATTTTGATGTTCTTAATGTACAAGCACATTTCAAACAGGGCTTTCAACAAATATCAATCTTAAAATATGGTTTTTCTAATTTTCTGCAAAATTAAAAAAAAAACATCTAAATAATAAATGATAACAATAAAAAAGTTTTAACAAGCTTTTTCTCAAAAATTTTGGAATTTCTCACCTTCAAATCAGTTCAAAGGTTTAGAACTTACCATTTTGAAAGAATTTAAAAATACCTTGATGGATAACAACTTTTACTTTAAAATTACATAATCTCATTTTTAAAATAATGACTAACTTAACTACTGACATGTTCTGAAAAATAACTTACTCTGAAAATGTTTGTGTCTAGTTCTGCCTGATTCAACTCCTCTTGGGTTGGAGTTGATTGTTGAGAGCTGAAGGAGTTATGAAATGCATCCTAAACAGGGTGGAGGCCGAGGGTCAATTTTAGATATTGTGAATTTAATTAAAAGTGAAATGTATTTAAAAGTGAATTGCTTGAAAAAAAATGTTTAAGCCAAAAGCTAAAGAAACATTGCATATTTATCAGAAAACAGTTCAAAATATGATATGTATGTAGGTCTGTTAGTTCTATATTTAAAACAATTATTGAAAAAATAAGTTAAATTACATATCAAGACTGAATTTAAGGAAAATAACATGTTTTTCTTAATTCAAATAATGAATTCCTAAATCTACATAATACGTATAATTTAAATGTGAAACAGGAAAATAACCAAAATAACGCCCAGCTAACATTCATTTAATAACTGTATCATTCAAAGAGAACTTTATCAGGATAAGTATAAACTTTAATTTCATAAAATGAAATAATAAATATAAAGATAGAATCAAAACCTATATAAAGTAGGATGAACATCTTCTTTGTTTATTTTCTTAGTAGTTTTCTTGAACCTGAGCTGAAAACTTTTGAATGAGATATCCTTAATCCCGATTACTTAATCTGAGTATCCATTGGACACACTTTTGATTTTCTTCTTAAACCACTCTTTCTCAGATAGAGTAGAGAAAAATCAAAAACCGGTTTTTCTAAATTAGAAAGTCCCTTCCGTTTCTGTATATATAATCTTACTTGGCGCACAAAATTTCAAATTTATTGGCTTTATATACTCAACTCTGATTGGTTGAGTTTTATACACTTTTCGGGGATACAAGTACAAGATTAGGTTAGTCTCGATATTAAGAAAAGCGAGGATCAAGCATTCATCTTGATATTCACCATTCTAAAGTTTTCAGCTCAGTTGTAGTTAGTTCAGCAACAAAGCTTTATTTCATTAAGTTTGTTCCCAGTTGCAACACACTGCTTCTAATTGCCCCTTGTTATAAATATACCTGTGTAGATGGTCTTGTTACTGAACTAATATTCCTAGTCCCCCAGAAATGCAGTACATTATCCACAGTACAGACTAGAGTAAATGTGGAACCACAAGCAACTACTCCCCCAATACGATTCTAAAATAGATTATTTGTTGATCAATGTACATATAGCTCCTACTCATGTATCAGTGAATATGGAACATGCATCATATTGCTCACATATTAAAAAATGCATACTTGCAATATATGCATCATTTTTGTTTATTTATGTTTAGTTTTTGTTGTGGAGATATAAAAGGATAATACTTTTACATTCATTTTTCTAAACATCTTTTTGGATTTATAAAAATATTTTTTTTAAATTAAGATTTCTAGAATTTTAAAAATATTATTTTATTTGAAATATTTGTAAAAGATCTAAAAGGTGTAACCCACAT
The DNA here is from genome assembly GCF_000591075.1 of Eurytemora carolleeae. Classification (NCBI taxonomy): domain Eukaryota; kingdom Metazoa; phylum Arthropoda; class Copepoda; order Calanoida; family Temoridae; genus Eurytemora; species Eurytemora carolleeae. The sequence continues at coordinate 313,121 of NW_019396929.1, read as the reverse complement.
ATCCCAAAGAAACACTTGAAACCAGATGTATGAAACCATATATGTACAATATTTATGAAAAATTTTCAGATATATATTAATATAAATATTGTTCAGAAACTTTTAAATTATTATTTACTGCTCTAATCTTTTCTAAGAAAAAGTCACATTTATTTTACAAAATGTCCAATAAAATAATGAGCTTAAAATTTCCGTCAACAGTGAATCTTTTAATTACAAAATTCAGAACGAACTAAAAAATTTTCTTAACCTGCATATAGGGTTTCCACAAAACAGTAGATTCTCTTATGCAACAGCTTTGCGTTTTTGCACAAAATGAATTTTTTTGCATGTTTTGCATGAAATTTGCATCATTTTCATATCGATACAAAATAAGGTTTACACAAAATTGCGCATTCGTCCGAAATAAATATTTTTTTTTTGCCCACAATTTTGGATAAATGCACAATAAAAGTCATAATTGTGCAAAATTTGTTGCATGAAGACGAAAATAAGTAATAGTTGTTTCATGACATATTGCAAATATAAAAGATTTAAATATCTGGACAGTATGACGTGAATTAGTTTCATTGAAAACAACTTCCATATCTGCAGTATTTTCTACATGAACAAAAATTCATTATTATCATTTTCTATAGTTTAGAAAAAGTAAAAATGTTTGTTACTTTCTATGCTAAAAATTTGTTATGATAAATATGTTTCGAGAAAACGCTGAAAAGTTATCACTGAATGTTAGTCTCATCTATGAATTTATAATCTATATAGATTTGTATACATTTCTCTTGTTTGGATGTACGTTTGTTTGTTACTCATCTCCTATTCAACTGTACCAAATTGTCTTAAAATTAAATGGTGACTTAAAACCTTAGAAGTGAGGGATGAGAGTGGACTGGAGTAAAGTAAGGTTCTGATTGATTTAATTTCAGATTCATTCACTCTCTGGAATTTTTTCTTAAAAAATAATGAAATAGCTTAAAAATAGCTCAAAATAAGGAAATAGCTCAAAATAACGAAATAGCAGCAATAACAAAATGCACAAAAACCAAGATTTTCTTAATTATTTGACCGAAATAGCTTTTGCACATTAATGTGAAATTAAATCAAAATTTCGTGCAACATTTACTCGAATCGTAAGAAAACTTTTGCGCAATTATTGCACATTTTTTGTGCAAAACGTTTCTATTGGAAACCCTACTTGCATGCCCTTGACTCCTCCAATACTCCTAGTTAGTCTTGTGTTCCCTCGACCCAGTTGACCTTCATGATTCCGTCCAAAAGTAATCATCTCTCCACTCTAAACGTTAAAAAAATATATATATTTAATAAATTGTTCTAACATTTGTCAAAAAAATGTAAGTAGATGATAATTTTAAACCCAAAACATGCATAAAGATTGCATTTCATGGCGTGATTAAAAAAAGGAAAATCTGATTTGTTACTTATAAAATTATTAAAATTATTATTATCATTAAAAAGATTTAGAACTCTAAATTAAAAGTGTGCTATACTGATATTATAAAAAATGAAATATAAAAAAAATTTAAGTATATTAAATTTGTTTATCTTTATCCTCCTTGTTATACAAATAGAGTTTGATAAAGGCAAAACCATAGGTCCCATTCAACTCAAGATTTGTCCCATTCTACTCCAAATTTTTTGTACAATGCAAGTATTTTTTTTCTGTATTTATTTTGATTTTACCTCTGTAAGACAAATTGTATGATTGTTTCCCATTGATGCATCATATATTCTTTGTTTTATTTGTTTTACTCTGAAGAAAATTAAATAAACTTTTAAAAAATTTATTTAAATAGTTTAATTTTTAAATTAAATAATTATTGCTTAAAATGGATTACAGTATGAGAGTTAAGAGGCAAATTTTCATATTCAATAATTCATTTTGTCATTAAAGTATCATTCTTTATAGGCAATAGCGTTTCCCATAATTCAAACATGCCAAAAGTTTATCTTCGCAGCCTACGATTGTTGGACTTGGATATTTAGAATTCAGCTAGATTAAATACTCAAGGTTTGAAATATCAAATGTTAATTCAATTTTTACAAAAACAAAGGGAAAAGAAATTTATACTTAGGGTCAAGAAATCCGTTCCTTTTTGGGACAATTGAAATAGTTTATTTCTAATTTCCTGGTAGGTACTAAGGCTTGCTTGACTTCTCCATCATAGAACCATGTTTTCGGTTCATCTAATCCCAACTTGTTGTACTGACAAAAACAATTTAATTAAAATAGTTAGAAAATATTCAAGGAGAGAGAGGAGGGTTTTATTTAAATGTGTCAAATTGGCATTCCTGAGCCCACAATTAAAAAGCTTTGGATCAAGTCTTAATTCCTTAAACCCACATGATTGAAAGCTGGGAGATCTGCCAAATTACATATTAATACGGTTTTATGGACTCAACTCTGAGCAAAATTAGATGCATCTTAAATCCAAGTTCCCACTATGGACCAACAGTAGTTAAGAATGAGTCGTATTATCCTGAATCTTCTAAATTGCAGGCTCTACTTTGATCACTTCTTTGTTTACTTAATCTTTGTTTTTGTTTAGAAACTAGTTCTTAGTTGTTATAATGCTTTGAGGCAGCTGAATAATAATTCTCATAAAAAATTGGCCAGTTTTAAAACAAAACACATTTACTTATTTACAAGACAAAATTTCACCTTGTTGCTTCCACAGGCATACAGGTCACCATCATGGGATATAAACATGGTGCCATCTCCACCACACCGGACATCAGTAATATAGATATCCTCTGTGTTTAGGGAAACAGCTAAATATAAAATATATATATTTATAGTAGAGATATCCTTTGAGTTCAAGAATACAGCTAAATATATGAATATAAAGCCGTAGTACAGAAATACTCTGTGTTTAGGGAAACAGCTAAATATAAAAAAAGATATTCATAGTATAAATATATGTTCCAGAATAAAACTGATTATATGAAGATACATATTCAATAAAATATGTTTATAAAAGAACGAAAAAAAAGATTCTTTAAAAAAACCTTATATTATTCCTTGAACAAAAGCATTAGCTATTTAGGAACTTCTATTTAATTTTACTCTAAATTGCTGAAAGCTGTTGATCACAAATGGTGATATGGTTATCAAGGTTAGGCAACAATGGTAAAAGAATAAATAAAAAAAAATGTTACCTTTTGGAGCTGCAACATCTTCTTCAGATGCTAAACCTAGTCTACCAGCAGCCCCTCGGCCCCAGGAATAAACATCCCCCTTAATGAGATTATTTAACAAAAGATTTTATCAATCAAGAAATAATGATATCCTTTTATTTGCCTTAATATTTGTGCTATCAAAATTCTTATTGTGTTCTTCTTGGCTTCAAAGTGTATATTACCATTTAGAATTTTGTCATGAAAAAGATCATCTAGGGTAATACAAATTAGCAATGTAGGAATTGCAAAATGTTTTGCATTTTGAGAACACATTTGAAATTTTTTTTTTTAATTTGAAAGTCAAGTTTTGAATGAAACATTAATGTACTCTTTTTATCTACAGTGGTAATTAGAAATCTTCCATAACTATTTTTTAATGAAAGTTGTATTTTTGTTTTTTTTGTCTTTTTAAATTTTTAACTTCAACTTTTTAAATAATTGTTAGTAAAAATAATTACAGTTTTCTAAAATGTCAGAACAATTTTTAGACTAGAAGTAAGAACAAAAATAACAACCATTCTTAAGTTATCAGGATACTACTATAAAGAATGATTTTAAAAAAGACAAGCAAAAAAATAATTCAGATTTGTTTAAGTAGAATATTTTTTTTTCGTCAACCATAAATCCTTTTGTTTAAAAAATTGCCATGCCACTATTAAAAAGTTAAATAGTAACAATGAAATCAACTTATTCTTTTCATAAATATTTTTTTTAAAAAGGTAGCGCACACCTGTCCCCCCACAACCACAACATGCTCACTACCACAGCCGATTGCCACCACATCAACACTAAAATAATAATTGCATTACCAGTAGAACAGGAGAGGGGGCATGCACATTGTCAAAAAAAAAAACATTTTCTGAAAAGCAAAGTTAACTCTGAAACCAACTGCTGCTCAAAAATATATCATTTTATAATCTTATTTTTGTAGCTCTGGAAATGAAAATTTCAAAACAGTAGAACTATAATTTTGGAATAATAGTTTGTAAAATTCAGTTAACTAAAATTCTAGGATCCATTTTATCTTTTTATAGAATCCAAATCCAGCTATTTGAATATTTTTTTATATTGATTATAGAAAACATCATGAAATAAGTTCATGATTTTATAACTGGATATACCCTGGATCTTGATAAGCTTAATGCATTTCAAAAAATCCAATTTGTATTTGATCCCGTTTGCATGCAAACTATACATAATTCTGTTATGATATTAAAGTTTTTGTACAAATATATATATATATACGTTTTAACAATTCAAATAAAAAAAATAAAAAATGAACAATTATATTGATCTGCTTTTTCACATCAGTGATTTGAAAATCAAATAACAACAGAGTTTACTGATAATGATCAATTTTAATATCTATAATGATTAATATAAGATTAATTTTTTTTATGATTTATAATAAAAATAAAATAAATGATACTAATAATATTGAAAATAATAGTAATAGTAATAAGAATTAGTTATGATAAATGATGATATAATAATAGAAAATGTAAGTTATAATAATCAATCTACTATTTACATAAATAATTATAAAAGAAATTAGGCATTGTGTAAGCTTATATAAAGAATTTAGTTGCATTATTGCATAATTTATAATCCTGTTGGAATATTTAGAGTAATTTTACAAAAAAATTTTATTTATAAAGTGTGTATCAAACATGGTAATTTCTTTAACAAAATAGAATAATGACAGTTGTCTACTTGAAATTAGATAATTGCTTTGTGTCAAAAACTTTTGTGTCAAAAACTACCTTTTTCGGCTACATTAATTTCAAACTTTTCAAAAACTTTCATGTCCCAAATTTTTTCAGAATGCAAAATTCAAAATATTTATCATATTTACAATACGACTATTTTCAACTTTGATTTGCCTTTCATTAAAAATAACTTTGAAAACTTATATTGCAGAAATGAAAGAACGAATCACCCACACCCAATATATATATAGGATTTAGAAACACAAAGATCCAGACAGCTATGAAAGTTACTCATCAATTTTAAGACTTTTTTTTCTTTGTGTTGCGATGCCCCAGTCTTTAGCTTAAAAGCATACTTTTTTCTGTAATTTGATCGGGACGCATATGGGTTTTATTGGGTACAAGACAAGTAATTGACAAGGGTACAAGAAAAGTTAAGAGAATTTTACTTTACCATGGGTTCCTAAGACCAATTGTGTCTAAAAGACATACAGAGCTCAGCAAGGGATGTTTTGTAGACAAAGTTAGTAGAGTAAAATTTTAATTTTCCAAAAAAGTAGATGTACACAATTTTATAGTCTTTTAAAATGAAAATGCACGAATTTTACTTGAAAACTTTGCAGAACTTGTGGTTATTTTATATTAACTGTCCTAATGGACGTTTAGTAACTTAACCTAGCCCTCCGTTGGGGGATTCATAGGTCGGTAGTGTCAGTAAAAAGGTGGTAAAATATATTATGGGACACATGGTTTCTGACTGGGACATACGATACCTGAGAAGCTGTTCTATAAGTTTAGGTCTCGCACTACTATTCCAATCTCCATGTCCCAAAGCTCCAAAGGAACCGTCTCCACAGGTCATTACTATTCCATTGTCACTGTAACAGTGACATAATTAGGAGACTAATTAATGAATTGTTAAATAAGGTCACCTGAACACCAAGTAAAAAAAATACCAAGAAATAAATTATTTTGTTTTTCTGATCAACTGGTATATTTCCAATCTAATCAAAAGACTTTAAATGTAATATTATATTGCAATCCCATCTTCTAATTCAATTGTGAACATTTTCTCTTTGCATACATTGTAAAACAAAAAAAGTCAGTGGATTTAATAATAAACTTTTGAGGATTTTTAAAATTTTAAAATTTTAAAAATCGAATTTTGTTGGAGGCTATTTTTTATTTTGATCATCCATAAACCTTTCGTGGGGTCAGGTAAGGTCCCACAGAAAATTTGGGACCAATCGGTTCAGCTGTTTTGAGGTTTGTTGGATGCAAACAAAAACCCAGACAAGCAAAGTATATATAGAAAGTATTTTTTAAACATTTTTCAATAATTTTGAATGTCCTACTTCAGAAAAAGGCAAAAGGTGGCACCTTTTCTTATATTTTGAAGAAAACACGGCTAAAATCAATATTTTGATCATTATATTTATTTAAATTTGTTTGGTTCTGCTGTCCAATAACAAGGGTTTGTATGCCATTGGTTAGTGCTCAGAATATATCAATATTAAAGATTGATATTTGCATAACTATCACTGTGATTTAAAGGTCTCACATTCTCAAGCAAAAATTAATGAGAATTTTGCAAATAACTAAAACTAACAATAAGTGCTTTATATTGAAATCATGTATATGTAGAGGGCTAAGAAAAGCATAAGTGAGTTAAAACAGTAAAATCTGAGCCCCAGGTGTTGCGACACTTCAAAGTCAAACCTGATTTAAAAATTGATTATAAGTAGGCTGAATCTATGTGCTATTGATCAGCAGTCCCATTTTGAAAATGGGTTCATGTTTCATGTTTTTATTTAACTCTAACTGTTCTTTCCTTATTTTTTACCTCGAAAATACAGAAAATCCATTTCCTGCACAAACTCTTGTAATAGACTTCCCCTTCAGAACTTCAACACACTGGGGTTTAGATCTCCAATTTTCTAAATACACAAAAACATTTGGGTAAAGACTAAATTGGGCAAGTTCTTACATTGACATGTTATTGTTATTAACATGGGATGCTTGTTAACAAGAAAAATGCCTTTTCCGGTCCAAAATTTTCTATTCCGAATTTGTTAATTTATGTTATTCCTCCTTTTTAAAAAATCTTTCTAACTTTTGGCTAATTTTTTCTAACAATGTGGCAGCTTTATCAGAAATTCCATTGTATAGATGAAATAAGACATTGGAGCAGTGGCTGTTTCCCAAAGCCATTTTTTTATTCATTATTTATTTTCTTACCTAGTTCTCCATGTCCAAGTTGACCCTTCCTTCCCTCTCCCCAGGTGAAAACTAGACCTTCCATGGTGAGTGTGATAACATGAGTTCCACTCACAGATACCTGCTGGATCAAAGATCTGGCAAATATAAAAATTTGTATTTATTACTGTAAACTCTAGTTCATTTCAAGTACTTTTTTTGGCCTTTAAAACATCTTTGATCATTGAGTTAGAATAGAAGTGTCATTTATTATTTCCAAAAATATGAGTTTTCATGATGGTATAGCGGAACACTCATTTTAAAGTGATTTTTATCCTAGTTTCTAATGATCTTCCATTGAGAGAGTGACATGTCTCATCCATAACTGTACCCGGCCTTAAAAGCTTTGTCTGATTAATTATTATGTCAATGCTTTTATTTAAAAAATATGTATTTTCCTTTGTGGTTTCTCTTCAAAAGTGACTTGCACATTTTTTTCAGAATCAAGAGGGAAATTAACAGTTTTCAAATCAGAAAACTATGTTTTTTTTCCACATTAATGATCAGATTAAGGTTTCAAGGGTAACGTTGCTAATCAGGCATGCCTCTCTTCAAGATAATCTATAGTAAAATATTGTACCTTGGTGGCAGCTGTATAGGGGTCAGATTTAATGAAGATCCAAAAGCCTGTCACATACATTTTTCAGGCAATTCAGAATATTAGTTTTGTTTAGTTCTTAATCCTTCTAATCCTTTTGAAACAAATTTACTCATTTTCGCTAAGCTGCTAGAAGGGAAAAAGAAAAAGGAAAAGGAGATTGAAAATAGAAATGCATAAAATTTATTTGTTTGAAAAAAGAGAAATTAGTTTTTCATCCTGTCTATATTAAACAATTCCATTATATAGAATGAGAAGATCAAATTAAATGCAACCTGACTGGTGCGACTAATTGTGACTTTGTCTTTGCTCCTAATTTTGATTTTAAGAACCAAATTATTTGGTTCTTATCTATGACCAATTATTTATTTGCTAAAACTTTGCGAAATTTGTGCAAAATATTTTGTTCAATTTGTGCAATTATTATTCTCGCCGCAACTACCTCAAATTGAAGTCCAAACTTTTACATTGTGAAACGTCCGTGGTGGTCGTACCCTGCTGGGATAACTATAATACATAGATTGATCATTGATCCTTTATTTTAAAGGTGCTTAAATGGCATATCGAAATCAAAGATGTACAATACTACACACAAAGTTACGACCTTTGTTCAAGCAATGTATTCTACGCGAAATGCGTCATTTGTGTAAAAACCTTAGAAATACGCAATTACACTCAACTGGAGAAAAAACGAAAGGTCGCAAAATTGATAACTAAAATATTGAAAAATATATATTTCCTTCATGTAGTAGAGTACAGATCTTGAGGGTCTTCCAGTTCGAGGCTAAACAAACATAGATATATGTTTAGAGTATCAGTGAGAACCAGAAAATTCTGGGATAGGAAGACGACATTAAAGCAATGATTAAGTGTATTTGATGTTTTTAAATGGGTCTGTTTACACTTAACATTCAGGTGGATTTAACGGTTCTGTCAATATTTAAGATATCTGTGATTTTTGATCACAATTAGACCCATTAAACATATTTTTACCCTTTTTTCTTAAATACTTTTTTTACTTTTTTGTTGGTATGTAAGCATTTTGAATAAAAAAGTATAGAATAAACAAATCCGTAATTATATAGACCAAAACACGTTTGATTTCAAATAAAAGAAACCGAACTACTGAAACTATATTGATTTCAAGTCATAACTCAAAAACTCATCTTTCTGGTTCTCACCAAATTAACCAGAAAACTGTGGAATGGGTGTCGTCATTGGAATTTTTTCTCTCTTTTTAATGACGCCAAGGATTGTGTAGTTTGTAAATATTAAAACTAAGATATTTCGGGAAAAATATAGTTTGAAAATTGCAAAAGATTTTGCGAAATAGTAAGTCGAGTTTTAAGCCAAAGTGATAACTTTAAATATTCCGATAAACAAGAGGTTCATACAAATTGTTGAGTCTAAACAGACCAATTTCACTTGATAACTAATTTAATAATGTGTCACAACATTATGTATACTTAAAGGACTGTAAAGGAAAAATAAAAGGGGGTATGGCTGAAACCTAAGAACTTCAGGAGTTGATTGTGTAGCATCATAATCACGTGTCTCCGTCAGTATCAAGTAACAATGATACTGCACTGCCATTGGTGGGAGTTCTGGTCACGTGATACAGACGAATCAATTATATCATCAAATAACTGAAGGGCCCGGCTTTGCCCCTGAACAAAAAACTTTTTTTTAGCCTATAACACCTCCTGGCCACCCATGAGTGTCCACATAAAATTTCAGCCCAATCGGTCCAGCCGTTTGGCCGGCTACAGACAACATATATATATTTACGAATGTCTTGTTTTATTATATAGATTATTTATATGAAAAATTGAAATTATTAAATTCCAATAATAATAAGAGCAAACCTGAGTTTTTCAGGCTCCTCTGGGATATCTTTGTTATTAGATTGGTTGCGTATTTGCTGAATATAATCTGATTTAACTTTAGATTTTTATAAGTTTTGATATAATTTTGACATAGTTTTTTAATCAACTTCTAGAGACAGGAACATCAGATAGAACTCTTATAGGTCTCGATCAACTCCTGAAGTTATCCTTTTTTCTTTAGTTCCTTTAATTATTGATTAAATGTCGTCTTCCTATTCTACAGTTTTCTAAATCAGGGTGTACGTAGAAATAAAGAGTAAAGACACTAATTATTCCACTTATTCATATTTTTACACAATTTATTTCTCAAGAATATTTACTTCGGAAAACTTTACACACAACAAATTAGTGATACATCATTATTCTTTGTTCAGCTCAGACGGGATTAGTATACCCTTTCATGGAAATATTTAAACAAAAGCTCTCAATTGCTTCAGTAACTTAACTTAAATCTATCGTATTTATGTTTGTAAATATCTGTTTTGTTACTGCAAATGCTCGATTCACAATGGTACCCTTGAAACCCTATCTGACAGTAATGTAGAAGATATTGTCATTTGTTTTGTCTAAAAGTGTTATATTCTGGTAATTCCTATATGATTCACTACAATAGAAATGCGCATATAACTGTTATGAGAAAATATAATTTAAAAAGTCAGCTTTTAAATGATAAATGTTATATTCTTATCTTTAAGGGTGCCTTTGAGAATCGGGAATTGTCGGCTTTGAATGGAGAATCACCCGAAAATACAATTATAGTCCCTTTAATATTTTATTTGGTCGTTTCAAAAATTTCCTATTTGTTGGATAAAATAACTTTTAATGATTTCTTACGATCAGGATTCTGATGATAAGCATCATTTATTGAATACTTGACGTTAATCCTATATATAGATAATCTCACTCTCACAATTAGAATTTTTGGGAAAATAACAAATATTCAAAAAGAATTGTTTTAATTCAAAATTTTCCTTTTGTCGAACCTTGGACATTGCTTTGAACCAAAAACTCAAAAACTTTGTTCTTTAGCATTTTATCAGAATACCTCTCTAACATTCTTGACATGGCAATAAAATATGCAATAGGACCCTGAAATCTTTTAGAAATGAAAGACAACTTTTATGACTCGAGATATGATTTTAAATAGATCGATGAGCATCAAACACATGTGCACTAATCTACAGTGTACATACGTATATTTTTGAGCTTCTGGTAATACTGGTACACGCATATAAAATATACAGAAGATTGCACAGATTTCTGGGGATCACTGTAGTAATATTTTTACCTTCTGCCCACTTCCTGCCATTATTTCCTCCTCCATTAGTTCCATTTCATCATAATACCTAGTAAACAAGTATTCACTTTCGAACCCATTTTTACTATTTTATTAAGATTTTTTGTTTTATGTTCTTTTATATTTTTTGCTCGGCTAATGTTTAAATATAGAATATTAAAAGTTTTTTATACTAAATTAGGAAGTTTTACGTTGTAAGCTTTAGCTTAAATATTTAACTCATCGATATGGACGATTTAAATATTTAACACCAGGAAAATGATACATAGTTTGTGTATTCATGAAACCAATTTTTTTTTAATGTAATAAATTTGGAATTAAGTCTGAGTTCATTATTTTTCAGAACTTTGATGATATAACTTAGATTTCGCGCATTCTATAGTTTTGGACTTTGGTGATTGAACAACTGGCATTCCTGGCATTAGCATTAAAAAAGAGTCTTGTTTGCAGCATAAATCAAATTAAATTAGTTCTGTTCATTCATAAGTTTGTAGCTTTATTAAAATATAAAAATATAAATGAATTAAATTTAACCAACGAGATTTTGAATTTAAGAATGATTATGAATGTTCCAAAAGAAGTGACAATATATTTGCAAAGGCATTGAGTCTTTGCCACAAACTCAAATGTTCTAATCCTTATATCTTTGCAACCTGTTGGTGTGAACTTTTGAAATTTCAAACTTTGATTACTTGAACTAACGTGATTTACATTTTGAAATATCTAAGGTCTACGCCATTGGGTTGTAAAGATATAAGGATTGGAAAATCAGAGTTTGTGGCAAAGACTCAATTCCTTTCACTAAGGAATTAGCAGATTTTCAAGTTTCTTCCACGGCTACTGATTAATGTATTTAAGTATTTCAAGAAAATATTTATATAACAAGGTAGTAGATAACAAGGTAGTTAATAATAAGGTAGTATATAACAAGGTAGTATATAACAAGGTAGTAAATAACAAGGTAATAGATAACAAGGCAGTAAATAACAAGGTAGTAATTAACAAGGTAGTAAATAACAAGGTAGTAAATAACAAGGTAGTATATAACAAGGTAGTAATTAACAAGGTAGTAGATAACAAGGTAGTAGATAACAAGGTAGTAGATAACAAGGTAGTAGATAACAAGGTAGTAGATATCAAGGTAGTAGATAACAAGGTAGTAGATAACAAGTAGATGGAATGAATGTTTAGAGTCCAAGTTTTCAAAGTGAGGTAATTAAAAAAATCTAGAATTTTTAGCTTAATTGTTAAGGTGTTAGGGAGATTTTTCAAAATTATATTAAGTACTTTGTAAAACCACAGCAATTTTTTTGTAAAACAACAGCAACAAACAGCAAATAATGGCTACTTTAGGCAGAATTTGTTAGGTTATTTACCCTATGCATGCAATAAAAATATTTTTTTTTGTAAAATAAACTTTTAAATTACTGGATCTGAGGAGTTCAAAATAATGAAATTTTACAGATAATCTGCAGGAGGTCACGCACCAACTACAATATTATTACAATAAACTCAGAATCCCGCTACAGGAGGTCACGCACCAACTACAATATTATTACAATAAATTCAGGATCCCACTGCAGGAGGTCACGCACCAACTACAATATTATTAAGATAAACTCAGGATCCCGCTGCAGGAGGTCACGCACTGACTACAATATTATTACAATAAACTCAGGATCCCACTGCAGGAGGTCAAGCACAAACTACAATATTATTACAATAAACTCAGGATCCCGCTGCAGGAGGTCATGCACCATCTACAATATTATTACAATTAGACTAAAAGGATTTTAAACCTAACTGTAAGTTAGCCTCAATTGATAAAGTAGCATGTCTGATTCACAAAAGCTTTTTTTTAGATTGACTTTAGCTGAAAAAATGAAAAATTAACAGAATTAAACGTTTTTCAAGATAGGAAAACAACGTTATCTTCCACATTATTGATCAGATTAAGGTTTCATATGGTACGGTTGAGAATCACTTAATATTTGTTTATTGAGTTTTTAAAATTGGTAAAATCTGTTTTTGATTGAGTTAAATGTTAGATTGATAATTCCAAAATTTATTTATATTATTAAAAACCCCAGTGGGCCAGTAAACTATCCATTGTAACATTGCTCTATGAATGGTCATTTTTAAATAACTTTTTGTGATGCAAAGGAAAGGCTACAGGAGCTTCAAAAGGCCCGTTGGCATGGTAATTCAATAAAATCTAAAATTTCTTTTTTTAATCATACAACTTTTAAAAGCTCTTTAATCATATGTTCAAACCCCCAGCTTTTTAAAAGTTGTATTTTCTTCTGTCTGACCAAAACTGGTAATTCTCAGACAACCTAGGTTAATTGTTCCTTCATACTTCATTTTTCTAATGAGCAACGATTTTGAAATTTTTTTTTCTTCATTTTTACACAATTTTGTCTGTTCACAAGGATATTTACAGAAAGCTGCCTTTTATCTAAAATATTTTGAAAATGTCGATTTTTTATTAAATGATTTAAAACTTACCTGTTTAAATAAAGGAGAATAGGGTCCCCTCACCGGTGCAAACTGTCCTTTCATGATCTTATTCACTAATGCTGGTAGGTTAGAGCCCTTTAATATATCTATATATAAATTTGGCTTGTCTGTCTGGGTGTCTGTTTGTTTATTTGTATCCAATAAACGTCAAAACGGCTGAACCGATTGGGCCCAATTTTTTTGTGGGACATCATGTGACCACAGGGAAGGTTTACGAATAATAAGAATTTAAAAAAATGTGTTTTAAAGGTTTTCAATTTTGTTAAAATAATTTAAATTCTTGAAAATCCGCGAATTTTTTTTAAAAATCCGCGAAATTTTTTTCTTCTTTGTTTTAAAATGTAAACAAAAAGAACACACTTTTTATAACACAATTTAAATAGAAGATGGGCGCGAAGCGCCCTAAAAGCCTAGTAAATATATATGTAAACTTCTTGTATAACAAATATTTAAAAACATTCAAAATTGTTAAACGGATAAAAGAAATAAGAGTAAAATTTTTAAAAGTGAACATTTTTAAGGAGCAAAGATTTTGATTCTGTCCGTTCAAAAACCATACATGGGGCCCCATTGGTTCGGCCTTCCTAGGTTAAAATTGAATTGATACAAACAGACACCCAAACACATATACAGGGTTTCCCCCAAAGGATGAGAGTTTCCTTTTAAAATGATTCCCTGCAACTTATTTCTTTCTTTTCTTAATTGTTTGATAGGCCATAAAAAGATTATATTCAAGATAGAAAACTAAATTATCCTTGAAATCGTCATAATTAAAGAGTTTCAGGTCGTCTTTTCAGTCTCATCCTTTGTGGATACTCCTGTATGTAGATGGAGATATTATGCATGTAAATATTCGAATTGTTTGTAACATTTGAGATATTAAGCAAATTGCATGTGTAAATTTGCAATGTATGTCCAAAATTCATTAAAAATAATAATTTGAATAACTAAGATTCTAGGTCAAAAAATTACTTAACCTCAAATGTTTTCTGCAAGCAAGCCATCTCATAAAGAATACAACCCAAGGCCCAAATATCTGATTTCTCATCGTAAACCTGAAAATTATTTATATATTAGTCTAATTTATGAAATTAGGAATGTCTTGTTATGCAATTATTTGATTTGGAATTGAGCCTTTGCCACAATTAATCTAATTTTAAATCCCTATACCTTCGCAACCTGAAGATGTAAACCTTTTATGTATCAAACAATTAGTCAGAATTCAAAGTTTAACATGTCAAAGGTCTGCATAACATAATTATAGATGAGACAAAATTTTAAAAAAAGACTCACTTAAAATTTATCTTTATCTGTAAACGCAGGGTTGAGACACACCCCCCCCCCCCCTCCTGCCTTTGTTAAATAAGAAAGATGAAAAGTTAAACATAGAACAAATCTCCCGAAGGTTTAGAAAGTTTTTATAATAGCAAACATTATTAAGCTTTGTTTATTAATGTCTATACTAAAAGAGACAAAAAAAATTATACTCTGAAACTTTTTTCTATGTTTTATTGAAAATACTAAGCATACATCATTATAATAATGACATTTTATAGAAAGGACATTTAATTATATAGAACATTTTAAAGATACGACATTCTTTAGACAGGACATTTCATAGACAGTAATTATGATAATTTTGAGACATTTAAGATAGGGCGTTCATTTCATAGACAGGACATTAACTGAATGGCAATCTGAAAAGATAACGAATCTAAATCATTTCCTTCTTACGAAATATGTTTTCGAAATATTTTATAAATTTTTACAAAATTTTTTTTATAAATATATGTATTAGAAATTGTTATTTATTTGTTGTCTATAAAAATTTCTGTATATGAAATATCCTTAGCTTTGAAATGTCAACCTTTGATAATGTCAACCTATAAAATGTCTCTAGAACGCCCAACAACTTTTTACCTTTCCTTCGCACATTTCAGGGCTAATATAGTAGGGAGTCCCTAGAACAGTGTGAGCACCACCTAGAACAAGTAATCTTAAGATATCACTGCAAATAACACTACTGGTATGACTTGGTGACCTCTTAGCTCCTCCTCCTAGTTTTGGTTTTACACACAAGTTTTTTAATCCCGATATCATTCCAACCTGCTAATGTAAACCTGTGATATTTCAAACTTAGATCATTTGACCTAACAGAATCGATAGTTAATGATTTAGTAGGTCTACGACATCGGGTTTCAAAGATATAGGGAAGTAAAAATCAGAGGTTTTTGAAAAAAACTCAATTAAAACTCAGTTCAACATGAAATTGAAACAACGATCCAGAAGTCTAAACTAGAAAGGATGGCAGAGGTTAGAAATATAATCAAAAATAAAATGAAGTTTTAAAAACGTTGTGATGGAGGTACTTGCATTAATGAACGATTGAAAAACATATTTGAATTATGATAAATTTATAACATAATTGAGAGAAAAAAACATGTTTACTAAAAACGAACAAATGCTTACGTAGGTATTTTCTGTTATGTTTATATTTATGTTTATCCTCCAAAATTATACGTCACCTTGCTTTGTTGTCAGCATCTTTGATATTCCAAAATCTCCAACTTTGACAAGATTATCCTTGGTTAAGAATATATTTGCTGTTTTCAAATCTCTAAAATTCCCAGGAACAAGGATTAAAAACAAAACTGAGAATATTTTAAAATAAAATTTTTAAACCATGTATGGTTACCCACAAAGAATAAGTCTTTAATAACGACCCGAATCTCTGGAAATATAACGATCTAAAGGTAGAATATTTTTTTTAACGTAATATTGAAATGGTTTACAATGAGTTTGGTAAAAAGATAACTGTGTTGAAAACAACGGAAAACCAATAGCTTTTCTCTCGTTTTAGAATTTTCAAAACTAACAAACCAAAGCGCTTGAAGCTAACATGTATATATTGTTATATTCTTAAAACATTTTGATTTTGAAATTAAAAAAACAAGATTGTCAGAAATCAAAATTTAAAAAGGAGGCCAAATTTAATTTTTGACATGTCCAGACCAGTTATGAACCGACTTAAGGTATGTTTGACATAATTTATTTTGTTAAAAGAGTGCCATGGCGCCATTAACAACGGTATCCTCTCAACTTTTTATCAGTACAGATTTTTGAGTTATCCTTGTTTCTCTGTCTGAAAATTGCTCGCTGCAAAAATTATTTATACAGCAGTGGCAATAAAGAAAGTTTATAGAAGTTATGTGCCGCATTGTAAACCAGATGAAGGACCATAAAGGGTTTTTTAAAACTTGCTACAGTGAAAAGAAAAAAAAACTGTGTAAGAGGAATACGATTTTTTTACTCAAATGAGGATTTAAAATACTTGTAAAACTATTTTCTTTGTAGCACCATTAAATTCACTTAAAGGGAGTGTTCGCGAAAAATGAAATGGGGTAAAGGCTTAATGCGATAAAAAGGCGCTTTTGATCGCCACTAATCCTACTTCTATCTGTTGCGTTTATAAGGAGAAAAATGTTAAAGACGTCTCATACCGAATAACTTAGCGCCCATACAAATTGAGAAAATTGCAACATACAACTTAGACAGTAAAACATCAATTTAATTTCTAACAAAGCATTCAGATATTACAACCTATAGTCATTGATTATCTTTCGCCACATTTGTATATTGTTCATATTTATATAATTTTTTTTTTTTTTTAAACGCTTTAACGGATTTCGAAAAATGTGAGTGGTGCGCGGCATTCTTAGATAGTTGCGCAAGCAACAAGAGAAATAATCAAATTCAAAACAAATTTATTAAAAAATATTATAAAATATAAACTATTTACAAATGTGGCGAAAGATAATCGATGACTATAGGTTGTAATATCTGAATGATTTAACATGTTTCTCCTTTTAGACGCAACAGATAGAAGTATGATTAGTAGCGATCAAAAGCGCTTTTTTATCGCATTAAGTCTATACCTCTTTCATTTTTCGCGAACACTCCCTTTAAAGATTGATTTGATGTCGTTTTCTTGTTCCTACTGCATACAGTTAGATGACGGAATAATATTTGTATTGTTCTGGGATACCTGTGGAGAACGTTATTATCATGCATATGCCTGATAGCTGACACCATTTGACTTAATACAAACACAAACTTTAGAATATGCAGTTGTTTTAGAGGTTTGGGACCCCTTCTTACCTTTCCTCCAGGAAAGATCAGACCAAATAAGTTCTGAGTTCTTTGCTATACCGTAAAATATTCGCACAAACTTTATCCCCCTACCTTCATAATTAGTTATAATCTTACATCACCTCAGGGTTCTGAAGACCAATTTTGCCCAGAAAACATCCAGAGCGCAGCTAAGGATGTTTTCTAATCAAAAATGGTTGTGGATATCCATGGCCATGATCAAGTAAAATTTATTATGGCCAAAAAAAGTAGTAGTTTTTAGAGATAAAATTGCGCAAATTTTTTAACGAAATCTTCGCAGATTAGGTCGCCATTACGTTAAATTGTCCTAATGGACGTTAAGAAACGGTAAATTTATTATTAGACGGGTTGTTTCTCTTTTTCATTTTTATAACATATTATAAATTGATTTAAAAAAAACAATTTTATTTAAAGTATTAAGGAACTGAAAACTAGCCTCAACGTTTTTGCAACACGATAGTGTATACGTGTAGACCTCAGACATTTTAAACTGTAGATTCTTTACAGATCAATAAGTCAAAGTTCTAAATATTAATGTTTTACGCCATCGTAAAAATATAGGAAATAAAAAAAGAGTTTTTTAAAAAAATGGGCAAATTTTGTAACACAGTTGTTTTATAACCGATAACTATGGGAAAAATATGATGTTTGTTAAGTGTTGATTCCTGAAAATATCCAGAATATCACGTTCTTCCATCCTGAATAGAAAAAGAACAAAGTTGAATAAAAGAAATATTACATAAGATTGTTTTCATAAATATCGTTTATGACATATTTTCGTTTCAGCTAACTTTTGGCGGTTTTTCTTAATTTCCTCCAATATGTGTTCGTATATTGTTCATACATTTTTCTGAAAGTAAACCACCGTTTACAAAAAATATCGTTCGTTTTGAAAAATTGCATCCTTTTACAAAATTATGCCCATGAATACGGTTATGAGTAATAAAGTTAAAATTTCAAAAATAAATTTAATATTAAAAGACGGCTAATTACATGACAATAAATAAAAGAATAATAGTAGAATAATAGAAAGGAGCAATATTAAAGATCCTAAAAAGAACGGATTTCCTTATTTTCATGATTCCTTGCACCTATCAACTTTATTCTTTCTTTGCAAAACCATCAAATAAGTCATTACCACATTTAAGGCAGAAGACTTAATTTTAGCTTGAAGTCTTTATGTTTCAAGTCGTCTATACAATCTCAAACTATGTTGATAACACTGTATATCACCTTGCGGTTCGTTTCACCAGCAGTTCAGCAAGATTTCCGCCATCAGCGTACTCCATTTCTAAACAATCATATTTAAAATTTTTTGTTAATTTCAATGTAAAAATAGCATTAACTGATCGAGGGGAGGAAGGCCAACCACATCAATCTCTAGTCCGAACCACATTCTCATCATTTTCGAAAACGGGGGGAAACCCTTCTTCACAAGTTCCCCCCCCTGACCATTACAAAATAATATATTGCCCCCCTAGCAAAAGTCCTAGTTGCGCCTCTGCTTAGTGGGTACAACAAATCTACCTTATTAGTAAATCAGAAATCAATGATTATTTTGTATGGGTTGAAATGGAAAGATTAAAGACCATGTTCACGCGAATTCTTTGGTATAAATTTTTATTTGTGAAAGTTATCCATTTGGGAGGCAGAAGAGATTCAATTTTTAACCAAAATAATGTTTGACATCATTCTCGTGGATTTAAAGATTCCAACATATCAAAATCCTTGGAAAACTTTATTCAGGTCATGTTTATTGTCCTAACGTCGCCATATTTTTAAAAAATGTATTTATTTTCTAGGATCGGATACTTTAAAAAATATAATATTGAAAGGACGATGATTTCGATGTGGTTCGGAGGAGAAAATGAGGAGAATGTGGTTCGGACTAGAGATTGATGTGGTTGGCCTTCCTCCCCTCACTGATCAATTGTAATGGTCAGTCAATAAAAAAGGTACAATAAGGGTTGAATACAGAACTGAAGTTTTGCCACAAACTCAGATGTTTAATCCTTATATCTTTACAACCCGATTGAAATATCAAAGGTTTAGACCGCAAAAGTATAAGGATATTAAAAAGAAAAATTAAATTAAATTAAAAATAAAGGGGGTTTAAAAAGCTAATATCGAATTGAATTCTATATTGATCGCTACTAGGGATTCCAGCGAACGAAAAGTTTCGTAAAAATTTGCGAACGTTTTCAGTCGCATTTCGCAATTTTTTTGCGAAATTTTGCGAACATTTCGCGAAAATGCGAAATGCAAATATATTTTCGCGAAATACGAAAATTTCGTAAAATGCGAAATGCGAAAATTTTGTGAAAATCATAAGCTTTATAGCTGCAACCATTAATTGTTAAAAAGAAAAGATATTTAAAATTAAATATTTAAAGTTTTATTGTGTCAAATAAATAATTTCTCTTCCTTTACTTTAATAAATGTTTGATGAAGAGAATTTGATTTCACTAGCTATCTTTTTAAGTTTCTGTCTGTCCGTCCACAATACATACGTAATAATCTTCACATTTTTCGCGAGCGAACGAAATGCAAAAATGAAGCGAAAAGGGCGCGACAAAATATTTTTTGTGAAAAATGCGAAATTTTAGCGAAAGGATTTTTCCTTTACAATGTAATACGAGTAAAAAATATATAAGTTTAAAGTAACTGCATTTACGAATTACAAATTCTGACCTATCATGAGAACACCATCTTTCTCAAAGCTGTCATGATAGCTGACAATGTTGGGATGATCTAGGGTTGCCAAAACTTTCACCTAAAACGATATATTTTTTTATTTCTTGGGGGGGGGGGGAATCAGTCCTTTAGCCCTAATCCTGTATTTGTGATGTATAGCATTTTATATTCCTTTCAGTATCCTCGCATCTAGATTTCCCAGAAATTGAAAAATTTACATTTTTCTTTCAAACTGCAATTTTTTTCTCAGAGTTGCAAAGGTCTTTTTGAATTTTTTAAAAATATTCTTAAGATGAGCTATAAAAGTAATTTGTTTTAAAAACTAGAAAAGGAATTGAGTTTTTCCCCCAAACTATGATTTTTTAATCCCTCTGTCTTTGCAATTCAATATCGTAGACGTTTGATATATCAAACTGTGATATCTGTTAGATTAAATAATCTAAGTTTGAAATAACTAAAGTTTACACCAGTAGGTTGCAAAGATATGGGGATTTCAAAATTTGAGTGTGTGGCAAAGACTTAATTCCTTTCTTGATATAATTTTTCTTATTTACTAATGCATGCAAGAGAAAAAAAGATATCAAATATTACCTCATTTAAAGCCATTTGGCGCTCATTTGCATTTAAATCCATCATGTTAATCTCCTATAAAATAATATTTTATTATGCTTATAACTATATAACTATATAACTTATAACACTGTTATTTTGGTTCGCAGGGACAAAATATAATCTTAAAAGGCGAGAACCTTCGAGATATAAAGAAAATTTAAGTCCAAATTTTTATAGCACGTCGTGCCAAAATCAAAGTGGTATAGGTAATTTTATGAAAGGTTTGTGAACTTGTCGTATTTCAATGGTCATTTCTAGATAAGATAAGCATTGAAACAAAGCAGAAGTCAAAATATAAAGTTGATTTCAATTTTTTTTTATTTCAATTGAAAAAAAGTATTTTGGAAAGCCTAACTTTTTGGATTAAATCCGGTAACCAATCAAAACTTTATAGTACAGCCTATTTAACTTTTTATAGCAGCACGATGCTTACTTTTTTAGCACGTTCATTATGAAATTCACGATGAAGTGGGTAAGAATGATTAAGTACACAATAGTTTCATAACAAAATTTTAAATTGAATTTCCTTTCATCCAAAATTGATATGTAGGTTTTAATTTGTGCACACACACGGATTAATTAACTTTATTGTCATTCTATTTTCTATTTGTCTCAAATTACTCCTAATATCGGGACCTTAAAACCTATATATATCCTTCATTGATGGTTTTTTAGCATCAAATATTTGTCTTGCTGAAGGGCCCGGCGTTACCCGTGGGATATTTTTTTTAACAAAAAAATTCGATTTTTTTAGCCTATAACGACCCCTGACCACCTATTTCAGCACAATCGGTCCAGCCGTTTGGCCGGCTATACGCAACATATATATGTACAAATGTCTTGTTTTATTCTAAAGATAGTATTTGAAGTAAATAGTATTTAGCATCAAATTTTTGTCTTATATAAAACAGCGTAAAAGGATAGAAATTGAAATATCCCCCCAAAAAAACTGTTTTATTTTATCCCTGTACAAAAAATTCAAAGAATGATATAATTTCCTAATGAATTCTTTATTCAAAAATGAATACAAAAAAAATATTTATAAAAAATTAAAACGTAAATACAACGCGCAATTTCGCAACATTTTAACTTGGTGAACATTTCTTTTTGTGCGCTGAACAATTTATTTATTTTTAAGCCCCAATCTAAATATTGAAAAAGTATATAACCTTAATTATAACCATGAGACCATCTTCTCTTTTCCTGTAAAGAATAGCAGCTCCAAAAGCTCCTTTCCCGACCATTCGTATTTTCTCATAATCCTTCAACTTCTTGTCTTTATCCTTACTCACCTTTAAAAATAGAATTTTTCAAAATAAATGGCCAAGAAATAAAGAAGGCTATATAGACCCTACGATTCTCTTTTTTAAAACTACAGGGTTACAAAAAATGAGACTATTGTACGGAACTCATTCAGTCTTTAATGGTTCTTTTTGACTTAAAATTGAAAACTTTCGCCTTAAAAGAAATGCTCTTGATTTAATGTGAACATAAAAAAATCCGTGAACATTTGGAGTCCTTCAAAAAATGCTAAAATTTATAAGATTTTGAAAATTATTATAAAGTCTGTCAAAATATGCATAACAAACCTTATTATAAAGTAATTTATCTTCTAAGAAATAAATGTTTATGTAAGAACATTTTCCATTTTATAAAATTTGCATTTTTATTAAAGTTTCCAAAAATGAATAATTTTTTCAGCATATTCTGAATTGAACCCATTACTAAATGCACATGGCACAGTGCACACAAGCGTTAGAATAAACGCCAGGGAATAGGAAGACGACAGTTGGACTTCAGCTATGGCTTTAAATAGTCCTAGCAACATGATTTACAGAGATTGTGCTGAGAGTTCTTAATAGTTTGGATCGTTTTTTGAAAAATACTTCCAAAATGACCAAATCGTTCGTTTTTTTATCGTTTTTGGCTCGTTTTGTGTCTATATTTTCTGGCAGGGTCCAAATTTGGCATAATGTAAAAAAGCACATGTTTCTAGGATAAATTATTTGGATTACAATTGCTTTTTATACACTATTCCAAATTTGGACCCTAAAAGATAAATAGCCAAAACAAAAAAAAAGATCTGATTGTGCAGAGCTGAAAACTTTAGAATGGTGGATATCGAGATTAATGCTTGATCCTCTTTTTTTTGCTAATCTCAAGACTAATTTAGTCTTTAAATTAATTTCTCTAGTGATTAGAGATGCACTCTTTAACTTTTGAAAAAATGATTTTTAATTTTCCCGCATTTGTGGTGTCATATCAATTGGACTAATGATCGATTGAACGAACTTAAGTTTTGGATTAATGTTTATTGATTAATGATTATTGTTAAAAGGACTTAATCCAAAAATGTGACAAAATGTTTTTTTGATAAGTTCCTATTAACATGATTGAATTTTTTTTAACCATTTATTTTTAAATAAATTTTTTTTTGAGAAAATTTGTAACAAGAGCGGTGAATTTTTTATCTCCGACTGTTGTATCTTCTTTTTAGGTGATCATACATCTGTTTCTGTTCCCCTTTAGTAGATCTACGCATTCTAATCCCTTGTATGTCAAATGTATTTTCAAACTTTACTAGCTCTTAATCCTTCTGTCGTTGAAAGCTTATTTCGTAGATTTTTGACACTTTACAATTATGTCATATAAAATAGTCAAAGTTTAAAATATTCAAGATTCATTTAATTATTGAATATTTCATGTTTATTAAAAGTAAAGTAAAGAAAATAAGATTAATCATTTCGTTTACCTTGAGCAATTCTCCCTCTATGCTATTTAGTAACTGTAGGTTAAAATAGTTTTGTCCTAGAGAAGAAAAAAATTATAAAATTAAAAAAGATTTTGTTCCAATGTTGATGATGATAAAAGAAGAAACATGCAATTTTAAATGCACTCTAGAGACTTAGTAGTAATGTGAATTTAGAATTATACGTTTTCATTTCAAAATATTTGTTTTTTTAAATACGTTTAATATATTGTGATAAAATTGTTATTCTAACACTAAATACATGAAAATCAAAATCAAAATTAAAATTAAAACAAATAGATGTTTTTTGTCATAAGTGAAAAATTTCGCAGAATGTAATGAAAGCAAACCTGTAGAGAACAAGATTTGAGATGTAATAAACATTCAAATTATTAATTGAGTATCTTGAAATCAGTTATGACAAACCTTCAAATCCGAAAGGGGTATGTTTAATGTATCAACAAATATTTATTAACAAAACTAAATCCAAAAAGAATAAAACGGGTTGATTGGAAATTTTATAAATATTGATTTGACAAAGTTTTTTTTAAAGAGTAATATTTTATAAAATACTTAATTTTTTCCGAACATGATAACTCCCGTTATATAAACTTAATCGTCATTTAAGAGACTTAAACCGTAATTTAAAGTGACCCTTCATTAAGGTTTCCTGCAGCGAAAAAGAAAAATCGTTTCGCGAAAATATTTTTTCGCAACCATTTCGCTTCATTTTCGCATTTCGTTCGCTCGGAGAATAGAAAATGCGAAAATTTCGCGATAAAACTAATGCGAAGATAGCTGGTGAAATCAAATTCTCTTCATCAAACATGTATTAAAGTGGAGTAAGATAAATTATTCATATGACATAATAAAACTTATTGAGCAGAGAATTCCACAAGTTCTTTGGAGCATTTAATTGTTGCTGCTATAAAACTCATGGTTTTCACAAAATTTTCGCATTTCGCGAAAACAATTTTGCATTTTCCCGAAATGTTTGTATTACGCATTTTCGCTTCAATCATTTTCGCGAAAAAATATGAAAATATCTTTAAAAAAATTACGAAATGAGACCGAAAATTTTAGAATTTTTTCGCGAAACGTTTCATTCGCTGGAAACCCACCATTCATGCACAGATGGCAATGTCAGATTTGCAACGGTACCCTAAAAAAGCTTTGTCAAGTATGAAATAATTATTCATTTTTTATTTTTTTTTACTGTTTATTTTACATGAGGGGTTCTTGGAAAAATGACATGCACATTTCTTGCTTATAAGGAACAATGGAAAAACGATGTTATCTTTAACATTTTTATCAGATTAATATTTTAAGGACACCTTTGTAAATCAGGAATTGCCGTCTTAGCTTGAAGGGTCAATACAAATTAGACTTACAGTCCCTTTGATGGCCTCCGATCCACCGGAGGAGACTGAATATGCTGCTGCAAACTACAACCTCTCGATATCAAAGAGGAATTAAATGAGAACTGAGGTTTGCCTAGGATGAAGATCAATGCTTAATTCCGAGATTCTTTATTAGCTGTAACATGAAGTTACGTAAACAAACTTTACTCCATGATGTTTACCTATTTACAGCACACAAGTTCTTTATTAGCTGTAACATGGAAGTTACGTAAACAAACTTTACTCCATTATGTTTACCTATTCACAACACAAGTTCTTTATTAGCTGTAACATAGAAGTAACGTAAACAAACTTTACTCCATTATGTTTACCTATTCACAACACAAGTTCTTTATTAGCTGTAACATGGAAGTTTTGCAAACAAACTTTACTCCATGATGTTTACCTATTGGTTGTTTCTTTCCATCTATCTCAATATCAGTCCCAACCAAGGTCCTAGATATTCAAAATTTATCTTTTATCTAGTGGGGGGGGGCGAGATATCAAAATTTAACAAGGACTTTTTTGTAACACAGACAAAAGCATAATATATTAAATTATGTTTATTTAAAAAAAGAACCAATAAACATCAGAATTTCCGTGTTCATGGATAAAGGAGTAGTTGTTTAACAAAGAATAAATTTTTTCAAATTTTTAAACGTTCATACCTTCCACATTTCCAGCACCCGTTCACCTTCCCTTCCCCACATCATGTTCCTTCCCCCACCCTCACCTTCCCTTCCTTACCTCACCTTCCTTGCCCATTCCTTCACCTTCCCTTCCCAACCTCACTTTCCTCCTTCACCCTCTCACATCCCTTCCTCACCACAAGTCCCTTCCTCCACCCTCACCTTCACTTCCTTACCTCACCTTCTTCCTTCACCCCCTAATTACCCCTTTCTCACCTCACCTTCCTTGCCCACCCCTTCACCTTCCCTTACCCACATCACCTTCCTCCTTCGCCCATTTACCAGCCCTTCCCCACTTCACCTTTCTTGTGCACCACTTCACCTTCTCTTCATCACCTCACCTTCCTCCTTCACCCCTTCACCCCTTCACCAGCCCTTCCCAACCTTACCTTCCTTGCCCACCCCTTCACCTTCTCTTTCTCACCTCACCTTCCTCTCTCACCCCTTCACCAGCCCTTCCCAACCTCACCTTCCTTGCCCACCCCTTCACCTTCTCTTCCTCACCTCACCTTCCTCCTTCATCCCCTCACCAGCCCTTCCCCACCTCACCTTCCTCCTTCACCCCTTCACCAGCCCTTCCCAACCCCACCTTCCTTGCCCACCCCTTCACCTTCTCTTCTCCACCTCACCTTCCTCTCTCACCACTTTACCAGCCCTTCTCAACTTCACCTTCCTTGCCAACCCCTTCACCTTTTTTTCTCACCTCTCCTTCCTCCTTCAACCTCTCACCAACACTTCCCCACCTTACCTTCCTTGTCCACCCCTTCACCTTCTCTTTCCTACTTCAACTTCCTTTTAGCCTTTTATCCTTTCCCACCTCATGTTTCTTCCCCTTTGACTTCCCGCCTCTCCCGCCTTAACTTCCGTTCCCCATCTCACGTTCCTTACCCACCTCTCGTTCTTTCTTCACCTCACGTTCCTTCTCCACCTCACGTTCCTTCTCCACCTCACGTTCCTTAACCACCCCCTTATCTACCCTTTCCATCCTCAAATTCCTTCCCCTCCACTTCACCTTTTCTTCCCCGCCTCACCTTTATCCCTCACGCTTTCACCTACCCTTTCCCATGTGACGTTCCTGCCCCACACCTTCCCCAATCCCAACATATTTGTTTATCTTGATATTTGATCAGATATTTACAGTGTGAGAATTCTTCTCAATAATAAACAGAAATTTTGGTAAATATTTAGTAAATTTGGACTTTCAGGAATCGCTAGAGAAGGTTTCAAAAAATTTTATGGAAATACGATTGCTTACATCTTTTTTTAATTTTAATTTTATCTTATAATCTAGTTTTTTTTACTTCAGTATCCTTATTTTCACTTGGATCAATTTATTTTTATCCCTAAAAAGGCTGGGGGGGATCTCTAGTTATACCTGAAAATGCCTACATCTAGTTTCACAATACTCTGTAGTTCTCTAGCAATTAAACCTCCATCAACATGATCTAAAGTTTACAAGCGGTTAAAAAATAGTTACACTACTTAAAGGGACAATTCAAAAGTAATATCACGTTACCTGCAATGCAAAGACGGGAATTTCTGATTCACAATTACACTTTAAAGCTTTGACTTATTAAGTCTAATTAGATATTATTTTTTTTAATTTTAAAAACTGGTTATGGTTTATTATGGTTTCTCTACAAAAGTGACTTGCGCATTTCATTACAGGAAATCATTGATTCTTTTCCTAGAAAAAACGAAAAAAATTTTCACAATATGAAAGTTTTCAAGAATCCAGGGTACCATTGTGAATCTTGTTTGACCATCTTTGCATATGCACTATCTGCACAGTGCACATTTTAAGGCCAAAATTAAAAGAGGGGTCAAATCAGCCCCCGCCCGTAAAAGTTAACAACAACAACAACAACAACATGATGTGTGCAAGTTCGGCTTATTTAATTTCATTCGTTCATCGTTCGTGGACGATTTATTTCGTTCGTTTTTTTCAATCGTCCAGTAAAAAGTTGATTTCGTTTGTTTAGAAATTTGTTCTGTATTTGCCATTTCTTTTTTTCGTTTATCAGTAAAAGATCGTTTTTTTAAATCACTCGTTCATTAAAAAAAGTTGTCTCTAAAAATATTTAGGAAAAAATCGTTCGTTTAGTAAAAAAACGATATTTAAAAAAAGTTTGTTCGGAAATTAGTTGTTTTAAAAAACCAAACGTGTTTCAATATCCTTTGGAAAATTCGTTCGTTCAGTAAATAACGGTTTTTCAAGTTTGTTATTTTTTTTTCTTAACGACTCCATCGCGCTGGACAACATATTTCGTTTGTTCTCAAAAATTTCGTTAGTTCACGAGAACGATGCCCTTTGTACTTTTTATGTAAGATTTCGAAGGTTTTATTATCTGTAAGGTATATTTATATAACTTCTTTGTACTGGAATAGCAGAATCATTTCCAAGTTTTCTTCAGTTTTTGAAAACTTGATTTTTCTATTTCCGGTAATATCCTATACAGCCTACCTGCCGCATAACAGCCCAGGAAGTCTATTCTTCCGTTTCCCTCGAGCATGCATTCTCTTAAATTAGATTATGTAAACATTTTTAATATCAAAGGGATTGTTCTCAAAAATTAACAGGAACTACATTGAAAAAATAAATCATAAATCGCGAATGACCTCACAAAATCGATTTGTAGCAGCACGCTCAATAAGATACGCTTACCCTCACCCCTTTTTGACTTTTATTGAATTTTTTTTAATATGATGTCATTTGCAGGTAGAAAGATCTCCCGAGTGCCATGAGGCAATTTTGAACAGACATATATTTACTGTTGAAATATCTCAAAACATGTTCGTTAAAGGAAACAACATTCATTAAAAAGGAGACAGCTATTATTTTACCCCACAGAGTGTGCGGTATATCTTAATGGAATTTAGATATATCTATCAGAGCAAGAGCGTTTATTTGCAGTTTTGTATAAGTTCTCTGTAAATGATTAAAAAAAACGTTTTCAGTTTATTCTTCATTCTTCAGTACCCTGTTCCACCTAATATTCATTTTGAACTCTAATTTAAAAAGCATTTTATGGTTTTAATATTTGAAAGCGAATCCTTGCATATTTCTTTTCTTTGCATTTTTAATTTAAATTTCAAATAATTGCTTGAATAATTCTATGGAAAAAAATGTTAGTTAATTTCATGAATTTCTTTAATTATATACTGCAGTGCACATTATTTTGTACATCAAAAAACAAATATTAACTCTAAACATTAGTTTTTTTCCTAGCACTCTCATTTTCGACACTATCACCGTGAAATTTTGTGACTTTTAATGAATAGGATTTTTTGTTAAGAAAATATTTTTTATTAATTTATAGGGTAGGGTACTGGGCAAAATAAAAGTCCGGTCTGTGAAAAAAAAAATCTAAAATAGCCCATATTTTTTTTGTCAATAAAGCTAAAAACTATATTTTTGAAAAGCCCTTGAAAAATGAATGTAGAAACATATGTCACATTTTGATATTTGTTTCAAACAAAAAAAATATTTTTTTCATTTTGTTTACCCTTTTTAAGGCATTTTTTCCACCGTCCCTAGCACCCAAACTATTAAAGTTTCGGTTTATTTTTTTTTATTTCAGCTGGCCTTGAAAAATTGGGCTATGAACATATATTTAAACCATATGCCTATTCTATAAGACCTTTTTCTATGGGGGGGCGCCAAACGCCCCCCCCCAGGCTATACTTAGATTCAGACCCCCCCAACCTTTATAGGTTTAACATGCTGACTTTTAAAATATCATTTAAAGATTTAAATAATCCGTTTTTTAAAATCATTCAATCAACAACCAGGAAAATAAAATCAAAAAATTTCAGTAAACTCATAAGATGTTTAGGAACATGTTGAGAAAATAAAATTTAACTCATCTCATCAACAATAAGTAATTTTTTTCGTAGATTTCCTGAAATTTTATTTGAAAAGACGACAATTGGAAGAAATCAGCGAACAAATTCATAAAGAATAAGAAATATAATATAATCATGAAAAAGAAATAATTTTTACATCGATTTATTGATTTTCTATAGAGAAATATGTTCCTAAACAACAAATTAGTTAATTGTAGAATGTTTGCAACATTTTTTATCGTTGCTCTTTAATAGTTTTTAAAACTCCGATTCTCAAAATCATCCCTCTAGAATGGACAATTCAGGAAGATCTTAGAAATTGAAAATTTGCGCTTTTACTGAACAAATATGCATGGTAAAAACGTCCCATAGGTTTCAAATGAATCATAAAAAATGTCTCTCCAATAATGCATCCTTAGCTCAACTACCATTTTAAAATCCATTTTAAATGACTATTTTTGATTTTTATCAAATATTTTATCTATATTTTTTTTAATTGAAACGGGTTCAATTTTAAATACTTTAAACCTTATGTTGTACACACAGTCCAAAAATAACGTGCAACATTATACATAGATAAAATGTAAAGAAAGTTTAGAGTTTGAAAGGGATTTGTCTGTAAAGTATACTGAAGTGAGAACCAGAAAACTATGGACAAGTAAGACGACTTTTAGACTCAGGTTATGGAACAGTCCAAAGAACATGAGTCACAGACACATTTCACCGAATTAGTGTCGCAAATTAACTTTATATGCTTTGAACAACATCAAGTATACTCAAGTATTGCATTAATGTCGTCTTCCTATTCCAAAGTTTTATGGTTCTCTCTGTACCTGACCAGAGCTGTAAAGAAATCCCTGATATTTTTGTCTGAGACTAAGGTCTGAAGATTTATCCTTTTTGATCCAATATCACAGAGATACAGATCCTGGTTGAAAAATTCCTCCCAAATATCCTCCAAATTATATAATTCATAATTATATTTAACCAAAGATACTCCAGGAAGAAGAGATCCTAAAAATATTTACATTTGAACGTTGAAAACTGTATTGGCCATATTCTGGATATTCTAAAAAGAAGTCGACTGCGTTGAGTTCACATTATAAGCTAGCGTACAC
The DNA here is from genome assembly GCF_000591075.1 of Eurytemora carolleeae. Classification (NCBI taxonomy): domain Eukaryota; kingdom Metazoa; phylum Arthropoda; class Copepoda; order Calanoida; family Temoridae; genus Eurytemora; species Eurytemora carolleeae. The sequence continues at coordinate 282,379 of NW_019396929.1, read as the reverse complement.
TCCAATGCCTCTGCAATTTGAACACTATGATAAACACATGAAGATCTCTTAATCAACGGATTAAAGGGTGCCGTTGTAAATCGGACATTCCCCAGAGTGCAGAGGGAGAGTCACTTATAATCATGCAAACAGTCCCTTTAATGCATATTTATAGATTTTTTGGTTGCGAGGAAATGGATTCACAGTATTTTCTCTTTCGAAATTATGGAATAGAATAAAAAATGGTATTTGGTCAACTGCTTGTCAAATTGTGCATCAACTAGAGATTGGTTCCTTTATTTTTTTTCATTTCTTCGTTCATAGTTCGTAAACCACCCATTTTGTCCGTTTTCTTTAAATTGTTCAAAAGATTTATTTTGTTCGTTCATAAAATTATTGTTCGTTCACAAATGAGATACCCATCTCTAGCATCATCCCATAAAGTTAAGCACACTCCCTTTAATATTTACGCATTATGAAATTACAAGCTAAACTTAATGTTTTCATGAAGAAAAAAAAATTTATCGGAAGATTTTATTGAAGCCTCAAATTCATTCTTTCCCCTTCAAAATATCAAATATAATTGGATCTAAGTGACAGCAACTTTTGAACATAATTGAAGATGTTGACATAAATTTTATGTTTCCCTAATAAAAGATCATTTTTACAAATATATAAATAATAATTTCGAAATTAGAAGAAAAAAATAACCAACAAGCAGCAATAACTGTTCATTTCAAATTAATATAAAACATTCTAAAATTAAATTTTTTTAAAAGGATTTTTCAAGAAATGTGTCAGTGCAAGCATTTAAAAAAATCATAAATCAATAAGGCAGTCCCTTTAAAAATTTGAAGTTTTTAAGGGTAGTTTTGTTTAGAAAAAAAAACCTGTAGCTACAGCAGCTTTCCTTGCTCTACTGGAGACAACCAGAAGCCTGTTAATCTCTCCCATTTTTCATCTGAAATTTTTTGCCTTCAATACATTTTTTATCCGAATAATATTTTTATCTAAAGTATATATTTTTATCTGTAATATATTTTTTGTAATCATAAAATCCAATTTTTTGACGAATGTGGAGGGGGCAGTGAGTAGGATCAAAGGTATCCTGTCAAACTGAGTTTTTACCCATATATATAGTACTGAAGTTTTTGTGTGAAAAAAGGGCACATCAGTTCACAAACATACCGTTTACACCTTTGACTTATTCAAAATGATAAGGTTAAGCCTTTTTACATTTAGTTGGTATACGTCAATTCCTAAATCTTTGATTTTTACATTTAGTTGGTATACGTCAATTCCTAAATCTTTGATTTTACATTTAGTTGGTATACGTCAATTCCTAAATCTTCGATTTTTACATTTAGTTGGTATACGTCAATTCCTTAATCTTTGATTTTTACATTTAGTTGGAATACGTCAATTCCTAAATCTTTGATTTTACATTTAGTTGGTATACGTCAATTCCTAAATCTTTGATTTTTACATTTAGTTGGTATACGTCAATTTCTAAATCTTTGATTTTTACATTTAGTTGGTATACGTCAATTCCTAAATCTTTGAATTTTACATTTAGTTGATATACGTCAATTCCTAAATCTTTGATATTAAATTTAGTTGGTATACGTCAATTCCTAAATCTTTGATTTTTACATTTAGTTGGTATACGTCAATTCCTAAATCTTTGATTTTTACATTTTGTTGGTATACGTCAATTCCTAAATCTTTGATTTTTACATTTAGTTGGTATACGTCAGTTCCTACATCTTTGATTTTTACATTTTGTTGGTATACGTCGATTCCTAAATCTTTGGATTTTACATTTAGTTGGTATACGTTAATTCCTAAATCTTTGATTTTTACATTTAGTTGGTATGCGTCAATTTCTAAATCTTTGATTTTACATTTAGTTGGTATAAATTCCTAAATATTTGATTTTTATGTTTAGCACGTTGGTAGACGTCAATTCCTAAATCTTTGATTTTTACATTTTGTTGGTATACGTCGATTCCTAAATCTTAGATTTTTACATTTAGTTGGTATACGTTAATTCCTAAATCTTTGATTTTTACATTTAGTTGGTATGCTTCAATTTCTAAATCTTTGATTTTACATTTAGTTGGTATAAATTTCTAAATCTTTGATTTTTATATTTAGTACGTTGGTAGACGTCAATTCCTAAATCTTTGATTTTTACATTTTGTTTGTATACGTCAGTTCCTAAATCTTTGATTTTTACATTTTGTTGGTAGACAACATTTCCTAAATCTTCGATTTTTGCACTTATGTACTCTTTCAGTTCTCTGGCAAAATTAATCTCATTTATTTTCTTCATGAAGCTGTTTTCTGTAGAAAAACACATTACGATTATATATCTAATTAAATTAGTAATGAAAGAGTAATGTTTTCTTTATCACTAATGCATACCACTTTAAAAATCTGTATAATTTTTAAAGTGTTTATGTAAAAGAAAGATCATCCTTTATCATTGATTTCTTTTTTTAAGTAATTGGGGGACTTGAACTTTTTTAGGTTATGCACCACATCAACGAAAACCAAATAGTTTATCAAGTATAATAAATGGTAACAGAGAAATGGACAAATTATACGAGACGTCACAAGTGTCAAATATAACAAGGAAAAACAAATTTTCTCACACCAGTTGACATGTTTTTCAAGCTTAAATAAAAAAGTGTAAAAACAAGAAAAAGAGAAGAAAAATTTGCACTTTTTTACCAGTAAAATAAGCACTTTATTCTAAAATTATCACACATTCTCCGTTGCCATCTATTTGAAGGAAAACAATAGTGCAGCTTTTCAGATAAATATTTTGTAATTATTCTCACGCCATATTAGTCTTCTCCTGTGTGGGTAATTTTTTCATGTATGAATGTATAACAACACAAAGAACTTTATGCTAAGTCGGAATATTTAACGTTTTAAAAAATTCTTAAGAAAACACTCTCTATGATTAATATCGCAAATTATACAATGAATGATATCTTAATGTAATACATGTAAAGCATTAAGAATGTTTGTGTCAAAGAACGGTACAAGGCCAGGGGTTTCCATTCCTCCAAATTATATAATTCATAATTATATTTAACCAAAGATACTCCAGGAAGAAGTGATCCTAAAAATATTTACATTTGAACAGTTGAAAACTGCGTTAGCCATATTTTGGATATTCTAAAAAAATGTGTAAAGTCGGCTGCGTTGAGTTCACACCAGGTAGTAAGGAATAGAAGGGAGATATAACTGACACGGTTCGCCCTACCATATGATTATACATGCTTTGCAGACGGTACTACATTTGAATATGAAATATTAGTCTGATGTACACTTACGGCGTATACAATAACCTATTCTGAATATTTCATATACAAATGGAGTACCCGTCAGCAAAGCATGTATAATCATATGGTAGGGCGAACCGCGTCAGTTACATCTCCCTTCTATTCCTTACTACCTGGTTCACACTGTAAGCTAGCGTACACACCAGTTTTTCTGCAATTTGAACACTATTTAAGAGATAAACACATGAAGGTCTCTTAGTCAACGGTTTAAAGAGTACCGTTGTAAATCGGACATTCCCCCTGTTTGCAGAGGGAGAGTCACTTATATAATTACGCAGCCCCTTTAATGCTTAGATATAGATATTGGTTGCAAGGAAATGGATTCACAGTATTTTCTCTTTCGAAATTATGGAATAGAATAAAAAATGGTATTTGGTCAATAATTTGTTATTTTTTGCAAAGGAATGTCATTTACACTCAGACAAATTAGAATCAATGGAAATTTAAACCCCCGAGGGATTCAATGATAATCCCGAGCCCTTGTCCGAGAGTAAATGATACATTTTTGAATAACTTGTAGTTTAAAGCACAAACTTTAAAATTGATTCATTTAAAAAAAATTGTTCAAAAAAATAAAGTTTAAAAACTATAAATAGATCTAAATTTTATTTTCAAAATTTTTCAATCCTTTATTGTTTCATCTAATAATAAAAAAGAAAAATATATAGGTATTTTCTAAAAGCATAAGATCACGTTTAAATCGAAATAACTGTTACAGTACACCACCAATACCAAAAGATTTTCCCATTGCAAAATTTTTCTTTTGTACTATTTTTCTTATAGTCTTTACTATGCACATTTACTCGCGGCCTATAAGATGGATTTTAATTAGAGCTGGGCACTTTCAAACTTTTCGTTTGGTTAACGGTTTGTTTCAATCGTAAACTGTATTTTCTGTTTTTTTTAAGTTATGCATTAGTTAACTATTTCAATTTTTATTATCAGCGTTAATGGAAGATATTCCGCCGTTAAGAATCGTTTTCTTGCAATTAAGAGCTTCAGCCGTTCAGAAAATATTTCAGTGACGTTTTGTCAAATCAACAGTGCAAACCGTTAACGTTTATTTGTAGATTAACGGCTAATCTGTTTTGTTAACAATTAAAGAATAAACGGGTGTAGTTTGGTAACGAACTCTTCCGTTAATTTTCGAAAAACTCCGTATCGTTAACAGAACTTGGGTCATCCCTAGTAATATGAGAAAATAACAATGTGTACTTTATTGAATTTTAACTGTGAATCAACGATATATCCTTATATATACTTTGCTAGCTTCTCTAGGCGTCTGTTTGTTTGTTTGTATATGATAAATTGCATTACAGCTGAACAGATCGGGCCCAAACTTTGTATTTAACCTCATAGTCACATGGCCCCAGGGAACGTTTATGGAACATCAAAATTGGAGAAAAAATTTAGGGATTTTATTTTGAAAATGCACCAATTCTAAAAGAAAAATCCGCCAACATTTGTAAATGATTTAAAATGACTTAAAAGCAATTTCTATCTGTACTTTCAGGTAGTAATAGATATAATATTACCCTTATAACAATACATCCATTGTAGCTCATTAATTCTGTGTAGTGTGTTCTACTTCAGAATCCTGTAAGCATGTTGAATTAAAGATAGATTGGATAGAATGCAGTCAGTTATTTTCATTTGTAACAGTGTATACACTCTTTAGGTATCCTGTATCTACATATATCAGTGAAAAAGTAACACTCTTCTTATAACGTTTGATTCATAAACACAATTGTTATGCAACCATCAGTATGATAGGCATCCTATATATATAAAGTAGTAATCTCTGTTGTCTGTTTTTATGTCCTTGGACCGAATTGCCTCAAATTATTTTTTTGTAACTCGGTAGAACCAAGGGAACGTTCTAAATTGAGTGGGTATTACTTGTATAAAATCTCAAGCAAATAGTATAGACAACTCTAAAATTTAGTCAGCAAATTTTAGACAAACTCGACTTTAAAGTGTCGCAACGCCTTGACCTTTGGTTTCCCCTCAACAAGTTGATTTTACTTTTTTGCATAGTGCTTATTACTAGCTTCAGTTTTAAAAAATAAGTAATTGGCAAATAACTGCATGATTTTTCTTGAGAGCTAGCACATATTGGGTTGCAGTAAATAGTTAAAGTGTTCAATAGTCAATAGCTCATTTACAATTTGTAATTGTGTGCCTCATGCATATATATCTTTAATCTTCGTTCTGATTTTCTTTAATTTTTTAATTCTGTTCAACCTTATTTCAATTCCCTTAATTCTTACTTTTTTACTTTATCCATTCCTTGTTTCTTTTTTATTTATTCTCTACACTTCTTTTTTAATCTCTTTTTTATTATTTCTGATTTACTTTTCTTTTTTCTTGATTTTTCGTACTTCATTTTTTTTTTTACATTAATGTTAACTATTACAATTTAAAATGATGAGTGTCGAATGGGTAAAATTCATAAATCTAGATTTATTCACCATATATTTACACAAAGGAATTGAGTCTTTTTCACAAACTCTGATTTTCTAATTCATATAACCCAATGACAATAATTCTGTTGGATCAAATAATTAAACGTTCAGGTTGCTATATACAGGGGGATTAGAAAACTTCAGCATGTAGCAAAGACTCATTTTTTTGTTCCATCCCATGTTGTAAGCAAATATCTGCTAGCAGAGCTGTTTTTAACTCTAAACTATATTCAATACTGGAAACTGCATTCTCTAAACTCTGCATTTACTGTCAATAAATTACACCTACGCTACCATCTTGTTTGACCCAGATATATCTAGTGGTGGGCGCTTTAGTACTTTTTTTTCAATCTCTTCGATGTATTAAGGAACAGAAATCATAGTTTGAAATGTCGAAGGTCTACGACATCGGGTTTCAAAGATATAAGGAATAAATAATTAGAGTTTGTGGCAAAATCTTTTTTTTTGATTTTTTAAGAATCTTTTTATCCATAAAGTACTTAATGAGATGATGCTGTACTATATAACGGCGAGGGAGGGAGGGAGGGAGGGAGATACTGCCATGAATCCTGTAGCTTAATACAATGCTATAGAGAAAGAGGGAAAGGGAGGGAGGGAGATACTGCCATGAATCCACTATCTCAAGCTGCAGCTATAGTGGAAGATGGAAAGGGAGGGAGGGAGATACTGCCATGAATCCACTATCTCAAGCTGCAGCTATAGTGGAAGATGGAAAGAAGAGAGGGAGGGAGATACTGCCATGAATCCACTATCTCAAGCTGCAGCTATAGTGGAAGAGGAAAAGGGAGGGAGGGAGATACTGCCATGAATCCACTATCTCAAGCTGCAGCTATAGTGGAAGAGGGACAGTAAGGGAGGGAGATAATGCCATTAAGGCCATAGTATTAAGGTGCATTTGTGTCTAAAAGGAGGGAGAGGGAGGGAGGGAGAAACTGCCATGAACCCATTGTATCAAGCTTCATATGCGCCTGGAAGGTGGGGGGCCGAAGAAAGGAAGGAGACACGGCCATGAACCATGTTGCATTGAGCTTAATTGGGAGGGCCGGAGGGCGAATAAAGGATTGGGGGGGATTTAGGGTGATATATTTTCCGGATTAAGTATTTAATAATAAAAAAACGAGTTATTTTAAGTTTGAATATAATGCAACTTTACATTTCCGGCACGTAGAAAAGTTGTATTTTAAAATATGGTTCTTTTGTTTTAAGTTTCCTTTTCATATAGGTTCGATAAATAAGGAAAAATTCTGTTAACTATTAGAAATTCAGAAAAATCAAGTTTCATTTTAAGTTTGCAATTTTTTTCTCAACTATTTTGCCGTCAATAAGTCATGTTTATGAATTGTTAAAAAAAATATGTGGCGCAATAATAATTATCTATAATCCAATGATGATCTATAATCCAATGATGATTTATAATCCAATGATGATCTATAATCCAGTGATGATCTATAATCCAATGATGATCTATAATCCAATGATGATCTATAATCCAATGATGATATGTAATCCAATGACGATATGTAATCCAATGATGATATATAATCCAATGATGATATGTAATCCAATGATGATATGTAATCCAATGATGATATGTAATCCAATGATGATAAGTAATCCAATGATGATATATAATTGAATGATGATATGTAATCCAATGATGATATGTAATCCAATTATGATATGTACTCCAGTGAAGATATGAATAATGCAATGATGATATGAAATGTAATAATGATTTGTATAACGCAATGTTTATATGTATTGTAATAATGATTTGTATAACGCAATGATGATATGTAATGTAATAATTATTTGTATAACCCATGATATTGATATGTAATATAATGATGATATGCATAATCCAATGATGATTTGTATAACGCAAGGGTGATATGTAATATAATGATGATTTATAAAATGCAATGATGATATGTATAACGCAATGATGATATGTATAAAGCAATGATGATATGTATAATTCAATGATGATATATATAACGCAATGATGATATGTATAACGCAATGATGATATGTATAATGCAATGATGATATGTAATGTAATGATGATATGTATAATGCTATGATGATTTGTAATGTAATAATGATTTGTATACCCCATGATGATGATTTGTAATGTAATGATGATATGCATAATGCAATGATGGTATGTAATCCAATGATGATTTTTATAACGCAATGATGATATGTAATATAATGATGATTTTTAAAATGCAATGATGATATGTATATCGCAATGATGATTTGTACAACGCAATGATGATATGTATAACACCATGATGATGTAATGCAATAATGATATGTATAACGCAATGATGATGTAATGCAAAAATAATATATATAACGCAATAATGATGTAATGCAATAATAATATGTATAACGCAATGATGATGTAATGCAATAATGATATGTATAACGCAATAATGATATCTATAACGCATGATGATATGTATAACGCAATGATGATATGTATAATGCAATGGGGAAATGTAATCAAATGATTGATTTATTCTGTGCAGTCTAAGGTTGAATACGAAACCTAAGGCGGGACCATGAATAGAGAAAATTGAATTGGATTCATTTCTTATTTTAATGCATCTCTTCAAATTGATGAAATTGAAAAGTACAACTCAAAATATTTCATTTTCTGTCTGTTGTTTGTTTACAAAAATTTCATTCTTTTGGTGGGTGGGAGGTCGAACTGAAAAAAAAACAAGCATAATAGTTCATTTTCAAAACATTGCAATTTTTTTCATTTTTTTCTGCCGGTGAAAGCAGGTGTCTAGAGTACACAACATTGTCCCCTTCCATGCCACATATCAGCCATAAGCCACAACATTTTAGTCTTCCGGCAATTATTACGTTTTTAAATAATAAAAGTGCATTAAATTGCGATTTTCGAAAATCCAGCCGCATGAAGAGAAATGTGATACAATAAGAAATTTTAGACCAAACGGTTATGCTGCTTATTTCTTTGCTAATATTTGGGAGATAAATGGAAAAATGATGTGATTTATGGCCCCCTGCAGGAGGAGACAAACAATACAAAATAAAAATATTGAATTGTGCGTAGATATTTAGAATATTATTCTGAAAATATTACATACTAGCTGAAGGGCCCGGCGTTGCCCGTGGAATTTGATTTTTTTAATTTTGAAAAAAATATAGTTTTTTGCCTAAAACACCCCCCGGCCACCCCTGATGTCCACAAAAAGTTTCAGCCCATTCGGTCCAGTCGTTTGGCCGGCTTATAGGCAACATATGTATATACGAATGTCATGTTTTATTAAATAGATTTACCAGATGTAAGGAATACTAGAAACAATGAATGAAGAAAATTGAATTGGATTTCATATTGTCTTTGATGCCTTTCTAACAACAAAATTTATATTTCATATAGAGAAATGATAGAGAAAATTGAATCGGATTCTTTTCTTATTTTAATGCATCTCTTCAAATTGACGAAGTTGAAAAGTACAAGTCAAAATATTTTATTTTCTGTCTGTTGTTTGTTTAAAAAATTTCATTCTTTTGGAAAGGAAAACTACCCAACATCTTAAAGGAAAACTACCCAACATCTGAAAGGAAAACTATCCACCATCTGAAAGGAAACTACCCTCCATCTGTAAGGAAAACTACCCACCATCTGAAAGGAACTGTAAACCCACCATCTGAAAGGAATTTCAAGTGACCACTCATTGATAGAGTGGCATATCCGATTAACAACGGCTCACTTAAAAGCTTTGTCGCCCAAAAATGATTAATGGTTTGATTTTGTTTAAATGAACCTTGAAAGTTTTTAAAAATGATTCTCATTTATAAAAATTGGGCGTAGTATTATAATTTAAATTAATATGCTTAACGAAATCGTGTATTGTAAAGTAAGGGGGGCCGGGGGGGGGGGGGG